>NW_023615611.1:0-40001 GCF_013339695.2 Rhipicephalus sanguineus | reverse complement strand
ACACACCTGCACCCGAGAGGCACCACGCTATGTTTGTAAAAACAAGAAGTCGCACAGAACTTTTTTTGCTTGTTTAGTTTTCTGCTAAAACTGTTCATTGCCTGCTGCCTATTCAAATGGCAACATCCGGGGGTCACTTTCCGCGTGCACACTTTTCACGCGAGAGCTTAATTTTGGCAGCACATATATGGCCAGCAGTTACAATGTTGAAAAACTAATGCAGACACTCTGCAAATCTTCTGCAGGTCAACGCAGTTATTGACAGAATGACATTCAGAAAGGAAGGTTTTTTTTTTTTTTTAAGGAAATTGAAGGAGCTAAACAATGCACAGTTGGCTTCACCTAATTTCAGCTTTACCATTGCCTCATAGAATAATACATACATTATACCCCTGCAGTAAAGAAAGAAGATCTACAAATCCTGCGGTGAATACTTTGTCATGGACCATATAGGATGCCAAAAACCAACACTCAGTTACCTTGTTTATTATACCAATTAAGTGCTCTTTCCAAACCCTCCTTTTTCTTGTTTTCTTGTCTTTTTTTCACGTCACAGTCGTACACAATAATTGCAAACAGTATAATATTTTCAGCTCACGTACCCTTCAAAAAGCATAGGTAGGTATGCAAGGACATCACATAAAATTATTCCCTGAATTTAAAAAAGAAAGAAAGAAAAACCACGCGCTTGGCATGTAAAGGCACTGAGGAATGAAGGAAGTAACGAATAACTTTTTCCAACTCACCTCTGCACATGTAGAACGTGGATCCCTTTGGGAGAAACGTCCAAGTGCCTCCTAATGTAGTTACATTCACTCCACTATCGAGAGCGTACAAAAACTGAAAGCAACAAAACCAAGGAACGCCTTACAAAACACTTCAGTAGGCTCATTTCATACAAGGAGCATGCTATAACATGGCTCCAAATTTTTGCCAGTAACAGCGTACTATGTGTAAACAAGATCCTCGCATAAGTAGCACTTGATTATCAGAATGAGCGCAGCATACACATGCAAGAATTGGCAACAAAAGAACACCACGCTTAGACAGAATAGGTTTCTTTTTAATTAAAAAGGGCTGACACGTATCATATCTGGGGTTTTGCATCCCGAAACCAAGATATGATCATGAGGGAAGTCGTAGTGGAGGGCTCCGCAAATTTCGACCATCTGGTGTTCTTTAACGTGCACCGACATTGCACAGTACATGGACCTCTACCATTTCGCCTCCACCGAAAAACCGCCGCTGTGGACGGGATCGAACCCACGACCTTTGGGTCAGCAGCCAAGAATCGTAACCACTGATCCACTGTGGCGGACGGCTCACAAGTATGGCACACAGGTGCTATCTTCTCTGCTCCGTGTCTTGGGCATCCCGCAACTCAATCGCGTGGTTCAGCCAAAATATTCTCCTGGCTGCGACACCGACTCAATTGACGAGGTCCTCATTCCACACCGCATAAAATATGACAGACGATCACAAGTCTATTGTTGCAGAACGAAAGAATTTATAAACGTACCAGCCCACGAAAAAATTAAGTTCAATTGTCAGTAATGATATCAAGTTACGTGTGTGGTACTAACCATATCCTGATCATTGTTGGCAGACAATGGCTTTTCGCTATTCGGGCCGAGTCTCATGACACCCACGGCAGCCGTACGTGTAGTAAAATAGTTTCCAAAGCTGATACCGGCATCACCACCAGTATGTTCGACAGGCATGTCCATGAACTGCACGTCCTCCTCCTTGACGTGAAATGCTGCACAAAACAGATTCACTCACATTACAAGGAAAAAAATAAAAGGAGCTTAACAAAAGAAGCAGCGGGAGCTGTTTTACTTATTTCCCAGTTAAACAGTAGGATTTCTCACAATTCACAAGAACAGCTGGACAGAAGTGGCAGGAGCATACGTACTACAATTGCTAAATGAGAGCAGAGTGGCATGTTACCAAGGCATACCACATTTCCTTGGCTGATGACACAGAAAGCATTTATGACAATTTTCACTGAAGGAAGAAGCTACATTGGCTTGAAGGTCAGCGCTGGTGTCTTCCGCCAGGTGCCTTACCTCATTATCAGGACAAGGTAGCGAAAGAAAATTTACACACAAATTCCAACACCTAGTTTGTTAAACTGTGTGCTATTACCATTCATGTCAATGTTGCTAGATCTAAAGGGGGCACTGAGCTGTACTCAAATCATCTACTAATGAACAAATGCAGCGTCATGTGGAAAGCATACATCCATAAGCATGCCTTTAGAATACAGCAGATTTTCATTGATTATTGCGCAAAGTGGTAACAATACAACGAAGAATGAAGAAACAGGAAAGAAAAAATTGGCGAAGCTTGCACTAAGCTGTGCATGGGTTGAAACAGTGAAACTGGATGATTCTGAAGACTAATCTGGTTGCTTCTAGGTTGTTTACAGGCTTCAGCTAGGTGATGAGGGTTCTTTCCAGGTTGCTTCTTTGTCGTTGCTAGGCTTTAGCTAAGTGATGCTACTACATTGATTCTCCGCGCAGAGAGATTAAACTAGAGACAGTCACAGACATGACACAGATGTCCCAACTCTCGCTGAAACCCAGCATTCAATGTTCTCGTAGGTCTATGGGCATGTCATTGTTGGCGTAGGCCTTCCATCACTTCGGTGGTCTCCTCGCAGGCGCCGTCGCCTTTCGCTCGTGTTGTACTAATTGTCGCCTTCTTCCTTTTTAGAAGACCAGTGGTGAGTAGTGGGATTTACCCCATTCCTGTGGCACATACCTGATAGGCCACATAGGACAGGCCGCGCAAATTAAGACTGCCTTAGCTTCACTGCCAGAATGCTCTTTCCTGTCCTTGTTTCTTTGTCCTGTGTTGCGTCGCTACCACTTTGCACAATATTGTTATGAGGGCGTGATAAGAAAACTGCAGCCTGCCTATTAAAGATGTAACACTTTATTTGAGCAAACTTGTGCCCGGGAAACGAAAACTAAAACTACGAGAAATACACGCTGTATACTGATAGCGGCGAGGTGGCCAGCCATCGGGTGGTCGTGCCAGGCCTGCAGAACTTTTGGTCGCAGTGCTCAAGGTACAATGACAAGGTAGTTGGCTCGGGTGGGAGAGAAGTTCTTTATGAGGACGTCGTTTTGCAAGAGAAATGGCACCAGTCCTCGCCTGAATACTTTGGGTACAACTGTGGCCTTGCCTTCGAAGTACTCTGCCAGGCTTCTCCCTTCCGGATCGCTTCGCTGTTCAGCGAAATCGACGGCGCTTATGGGCCCCAAGAAGCTGTCTTTGTCAAGATTATCATTCGGGGGCGGATCAACCAGAGTGCGAGACATGTCTAACCGCTTTCGTCTGGACTTGTAAACAGCGGTAACGTCAAATTCTTCAAGTCTCAAACTCCACAGTGTGAGGTGTCCTAAAGGGTCCTTCAAGCTTGCTAGTTAACACAAAGCATGGTGGCCGCTCACAACCTTCAAAGGCCTGCCGTATAAGTAGGGGCGAAACTTTTGATATAGCCCAAATAATGGCAAGGCACTCTTTCTGTCGTCGAGTAATCTGACTCTGCCTTTGACAGCAACCGGCTAGGGTAAGTGATGACCCTTTCTCGACCTTCCGTCCTTTGTACAAGTATGGCGCCAAAGTCCTACACAGCTTGCACCAGTGTGTATTTCTTTATCCACATTTTCATCGAAGTGTGCCAGAATCTGTGACAACTGCAAGGGTCGTTTCAGTTCACGGAACGATTCTTCCTGCGGAGTTTCCCGCTTAAATTCGACACCAGCCTTTGTCAGTTTAATAAGTGGCTCAGCGATGCAGCCAAAGTCTTTGACAAACCGCGTGTAATAGGCACACGAGGCAAGAGGTCAATGCAAGGCCTTCAGGTCGGCAGGTGGAAGGAATGTAGCAATGGCAGCTGTCTTCTGCGGGTCGAGACAGACTAGAGAGTTGCTGATGACGTGTCCCAGGAAGAGGAGCTTCTCACGCGCGAAACGGTACTTCTCCGGTTTGAGCGTTAGGTGAAATGCCCTAATTGCCTGAAATACTGTTCCTAGGCGTCTGAGGTGTTCATCAAAGTTGGGCGCAAAAACGGCGACATCATCCAGGTAGACAAGACAAGTCTGTCCCTTTAGTCCAGCCAGCAATGTGTCCATAACACACTGGAATGTCGCAGGCGCCGAGCAAAGACCAAATGGCATGACTGAATTCAAACAGGCCTTCTGGTGTTATAAAGGCAGTCTTCTCGCAGTCTCTCTCGTCGACTTCAATTTGCCAATAGCCCGTGTTGAGGACCATCAAAGAAAAGAACTTCGTGTTACAGAGTTGATCCAAAGTGTCATCTATCCGTGGGAGCGGATATACATCCTCCGTGATTTTGTTCAGGCGACAGTAATTGAGACAGAAGTCCAGAGTTCATCCTTCTTCAAGACAACCGGTGATGGCAACTGACTCTTCGAAGGCTGTATTATGTCATCCCGCAGCATTTCGTCGACTTCTCGCTTTACAGAGCCTCGTTCTCGCGTTGAAACCCGGTAGGGACTGACGGAGTGTTCAAGCATTTGCTTCCGTTATAATGCGGTGCTTAGCAAGGGGCGCTTGTGGAACCCTTGACTGACAACGAGAAACAGTCCTTGTATTGCTGCAGAAGGCGTCGGAGCTGTTGCTGTTGGCGAGTGGGAAGGCGTGGGTGGACGTCGAAGGATGCTTGGGTATCGGGGACGTCGTCAAAGCTTCGTAAGAATCTGAAAAGGCAAACGCACCCGCTCGATATACGCTACTGTTGTGCCCTTGCTCAGGTGTCTGTATTCTTGGCTGAAATTCGTTAGCATCATGCTTCCTTCTCCTTCATGCAACCGAGCAATTCGTCTTACGAAGCAAATGTCGCGGTCCAGCAGCAAACGTGCATGGCTCTCGATGAAGCCTTCGATATCTTCTGACAATGACTTGGTTCTAAAGTAGATGACCATAGGTCGGCAAACTCACTCATGAGTCGACTCACTGAGACTCACTCAGACTCATATCGAGACGTGAGTCTGAGTCTGAGTGAGTCCGGGTGAGTAAAGTTTTTGTGAGTCTGAGTCCGAGTGAGTTCGGTTGGGAAACATTTTGGTGAGTGAGTCCGAGTGAGTCCGGTAGAGGAAAATTTTAGTGAGTCTGAGTCCGAGTGAGCCCTAATGCAAAATATATTGCATGAGTGAGCTCCACAGTTTTTGCCGACCTATGGTCCTATCTACTCAACTTTAGCATTACTATCAGCCCTATGTCAGCTCACGTTTATACTCCCGTATACTTGAACGCGCTACCGTTCATACGTCAGTTCAATATTTATTGATCAGAGGCGTCAGTTGAGGAGGGAAAGGGGGAGGAGGTGCCTTGACCTCCTCTTGCAAAATTTTCACGGGAAGTTACTGATAAAAATATCTCGTGTGAGTCGTGACTTTCAATAAAAAGGTCTTTATTGAACTGCACACTCACATAACTCGTATTTGAAGGTACGAGATCAAAAGGTGCTAAGTAGCGCACCGATTATGCGATATATTGGCGTTAAAGAGCATTGACATTATGGTAAAAAAAGGATAATTAAATGCTAACGGACTCACGAGTCGACTCACTCAGACTCAGATCGAGCCGTGAGTCTGAGTGAGTTCGAGTGAATAAAATTTTGGTGAGTCTGAGTCCGAGTGAGTCCGGTTCAGAAAAATTATAGTGAGTCTGAGTCCGAGTGAATCCGTATGAGGAAAAGTCTGGCGAGTCTGAGTCCGAGTGAGCCCTGAGGGTAAGATATGTTTCGTGAGTGAGTCTGAGTGAGCTCCACATTTTTTGCCGACCTATGTCGATGACAGCACCGTGATATTTTAGAACCCCATGCCAAGTATGATATACCTGGAGTAATGTTGCAGGATTACGAAGCTCGCAGGATAAGTCTGATTCTTGATGCTAACTATTGCTGTACAGACTACAGACAGGTGTATTAGATGGCCTCCAGCGGTCCGGATTTCGGGGCCTATCCAAGCAGTCTTAACTTCCACTGATGACTGAATAGCCTGCCCTTGTGACGTTGTGGCCGTCAATAAGAATGTTTAAGTCGCTAGTACATCGTCTTGCGTTGTGGTTAGGTCGCGGCATCGAATTATAGCTATGTTCTTAGTTCCGCTGCTTCTAAGTGGTGTCGTCGAGTCTTGCGGTCGCGAACTTTCGTCGTCAGGGCTCGGTTAAGCTTGCGGCGCGTTTTTAAGACTTCATCACGGCATCGTTGGCAGCAACGGAGAATCTTCGGTATTTCGTCGTACAGCAACCGCACCTCCATAGGTTGCTGCCCTCAACTTTTCGGATGAGGGCTCGTGGATAGGCCCGAGTGAGGCCGGTGTACTAGAGGCAGTAGCAGCCTGGCAACGGTGAATGAGAAGGTAGTCGGGGTGTCCACTGCACTCCTGCGAGGTATTCCACAATGTCGTGTGGTCGTTCACCCCGCTGTGGACATGAAGCATTGATGGCGAAACGACGCAGTCCCATCTGTCTGTAGAGGCAGCGGTGGTACGTGTGGCCAGCTTCACAATGGTACGAGGAACGTTGCGAGGAAGCTTCTCCAGAAGGTGTCCCACGATGTCATGGTTAACTCCCTGTTCTCGAACCATGTCTTGGCACCGTTTTTCAATGCGAAGTACACAAAGTGCAACTTGTCATTTAGGTCCCAGTAATTAAAGGCCCCACTCCCAGTGATGTGATTGACTGAAGCTGTTTTGAAGCAGGAAAAAGGGCTTTTGGAGAAGCCAAGAACGTGTTTTTGAGCAGGGAAAGAAGCTTTTGGGGCACCTAAAAGCACACTGCCAAGTGGAAAAATGGACTGTGTGAAGCAAAACAGTCAAGTAAAGAGGAACTCTTTTGAAATAAAAAGTTCTGTCCAATAATGATGTTTGCATAACACCACTGGATCACCAAACAGCCCCATAAGCGTAAACATCGGCGCTGCGGTCTTACAATGGCTTAGAGTGGCCGAAATAACACAGGTTGGGTTTACCAACTAAAGTAGAATCTCGGTGATACGAACCTGAAGCGGGAGCGACAATATTCGTATTGCTTAAAATTTCGAATCATCAAAAAACTAGCAAAATCTGTTTTCAAGACACAATATACGCACAAAACATTTATTTTAGAGCTGTGCGAATAGAAAAATTTTTGGGTACGAAGCGAATTCGAATATTGAAATGTGAGTGCGAATGGAATATTTTTCTAATATTTCTCGAATATTTCTAGAATATTTTGGAATACTTCAAAGCGAAATTGCAGAAAAAAAAAAGTTGGAGAGGATTCCTAAGCATATTCTTATGAGATAACAACATGAAAGTGTTTCTTTTCGCTAGGTTGATGAAGCACTGGCAGGGTGGTGTTTCATAGTTGTCTTATCAAGAATGAGGCAATGTAGAGGCCGAATTCTTTTTATGTACATGATTTGGTGCAACCAAAGCATTGCCGACAACACTTTACACGTGATAGGCAAAGATGCCATTTCCTCAGCCTCTCCCCTCTTTCAACCTCTGTGAAAGCTGTAGTGTCGGGCTAGTGTCGGGAGTCAACAAGCGCCATCTCTGACGCTCAACCGAAACAGCGAACGGCCTCGAAGATGCATGCCCTACGGTTGCTATGCGCCGGACGGTACTGTATGTGGAGAGAGCGACGCGGCTAAGGTCTCAGGTGGCACGGGCTTCAGGTATCCGGGAGGCGTGTGATCTATTTGGACGCTCGACACGCATCGCGGTACGACGCATATAGGGCGTCGCCCAGTCATGTAGAGTTTTAGAGTTTTAATAAACCAGTTTTATAATCCAACTCATCAGCGCATCACTATAGAACATGGTGTCAGAAGTTTGAGCTACGATACCTCACGTCGCCAAGTGAGTGCTCATCAAAACCTCCAGCCATGACAATCAGGAACTCAAAGCGATCAGCGCATCCAACTCCAACCCCCTCAAGCCTTCAGCTTCATCGCCGAGCAATGGAGTGCCTGGAAGCGAAGGTGGGAGCGTTTCCGAACCGCCAGTGGTCTTCATCACCAACCAGACACTGATCAAATCAACTCATTGATCTACATCATGGGTGACAAAGCTGAAGACGTCCTCACGGCACTTTGTCTGACAGCCGCAAACGCGAAGAAGTATGCCAAAGTCATCGAAGCCTTCGACAGTCACTTCGTCGTCAAGAAAAACATCATCTATGAAAGAGCGTTCTTCAATCGCCGCATACAAGACGAAGGTGAACCAATGACAGACTTCATCGCAGCTCTGCACACTTTAGCCGAGCGATGCGACTACGGCGACTTAAAGGACGAATTAATCCGTGACAGGATTGTCGTCGGCGTCCGTGACCAGAAGTTGTCAACGAAACTTCAGCTTGAACAAGACCTCACACTGGAGAAAGCAGTACTTTGCGCAAAGCAGTTCGAACAAGTCCTCAAGCAGCAACCGCATATTCATGCGGCCGGCTCCCCAGAAGCAACAGCTGCCATCGATCGCCTACATACAGCTAGCCAACCACGACGCGTCGACAGCAAGCGCAAACCAGTTGGGCAATCCCAGACTCTGTGTTCGTGCGACTGGTGTGGTAAACAAGAAACTCACTCCAGAAAAGAATGTCCCGCGTCAAAAGTGTACTGTAAGAAGTGCCGCAAAAAGGGACATTTTGCCACGGTATGCCGTTCATCGCGAGTGCTTTATCTCCAATCATGCAAGTCTCCGGAAAGTCCGAGCTTCCGGGAGCAATCAGAACCGGTGGAACGACCCCGTGGAGAACGCACTTGTACGTCAACGGACAGGAGGTGCAGTTTTGATTGGACACTGGTGCAGACGTATCAGCCCTGCCGGAGGATACATATCTCAACCTCAGCTCATCAGCGCCGCTGCGTGAGTCTGATAAATTCCTCATCGGTCCCTCTAACGAACAGTTAGACGTGCTGGGCATGATCAAAGCTACTGAGCAACCACCTCGGAGAGATTCTACGTTGCACGCAACCTCGGCGAGCCACTACTGGGCTTAGGCCTCATAGAGAAGCTCGACATATTAAGGCGCGTGAGCGATCTGTCAGTTAAACACAACTGCGACGCTCTACTCGAAAGATATTCGCAACTCTTCTCTGGCCTCGGTGAAATCGAGCATTCTTTCACCATCAGACTAAAGCCAAACGCAGTACCTTTCGCCATAACCTCTCCGAGGCGCATTCACATCCCGCTGCACGACGCTGTTGAGGCTGAGCTAAAGAAGCTGGAAAATCAGGGAGTGATAACAAAAGTCCAAGATCCGTCTCCTTGGTGCGCGCCAATGGTCGTCATACCCAAGAAGGATGGAGGCGTCAGGCTCTGCGTGGACTACACCATGCTCAACAAAGGGGTACTCGGAGAGCATCACCCAATTCCAAGCTTAGAACACACGTTAGGACTTCTCGGAGGAGCGAAGTATTTCTAGAAACTAGACGCGTACTCCAGATTTTACCAAATCAAGGTGGATCCAAAGTCATCTGAGCTAACCACCTTCATCACTCCTTTTGGGAGATATAAGTTTAACAGGATGCCCTTTGGAATCTCATCCGCTCCGGAGCATTACCAAAGGATGATGAGTCACGTACTCGAAGGCTTGAAAGGAGTCGTGTCCCAGATAGACGACGTGCTAGTGTGGGGAGAGACTAAGCAGTCCCACGACGAGCGCCTTGCCCTGGTCCTCGAGCGGTTACTCAAGGCAGGTGTGTCGCTGAACAAACAGAAGTGCTCCTTCTGCCAAAATAGCGTGAAGTTTCTTGGTCACATCATTGATGAAAACGGCGTGCACCCAGATGAGGGTATGATTGAAGCCATCGTTAAAATGAAGCCGCCAACCAACGTGACAGAGATCAAGCGCTTCCTTGGGATGACCAACTTCGTATCTCGGTTCATTCCGAATTTCGGTGACATCGCGCATCCGCTGACAGAGCTTTTGCGCAAGTCCAACCATTTTGTCTGGGACACCGACCCAGCAGCAGGCTTTTCAAGAAATTAAAGAAGCCTTAACTTCACGACCCCTCCTAGCTCTCTATGACCCGAGGCAACGACTCATCGTCTCATCAGACGCCTCAAGCTATGGTCTGGGAGCAGTTCTGTTCCAAGAAGACCCCCCATGGCAATCGGCGGCCTGTAGCGTATGCTTCAAAAACGTTGACCTCAGCTGAAGCAGTGTCACGTATCTCGGGAGCGCTTGCAATGTCGGAATGGAGTTGGGAGAGAGAGAGAAAGAGTCGGGAGAGACCGTGGTGGCACTGCAAACAAAACTTTATCGTACACACCACGGCAAACCAAAACAAACACGCACTCAAAATTTACAACAAAAATTCAACAAGTGCTAACATGCTGAGTTAGTGCGCACTCACTAACACTACAAAACATTCGAGCTATGTCTAGCTCCTCTCTGCTCGAGCGCCTGGCCACTATGGCCTCTCAGTTAGTCGCGCCACACATGGAACGTTCTTACTCCGTTCGTGGAGTCCGCTGACTCAATCCAAGTCCAAAGTCGACGCCCAGTCCTGTCGTCGCAGCTCCTGCCGACGTCTCCGGGCCGTCGCCGTCGATCAGACGCCTCGCTGATCGTCTTCCTCGCCGACGCCTCATTCTCCGTCGAGAACACGGGTCCCTCCCAGCTAGGCCTACTCTCGGCCTCTCCTCAGTGCCACGGGATCCAACTGCCGACGTGGCTCTCCGGTGATTGTCGGTGGGTCGCCATCGTCTTGCCGAGCTCTGGTAGTGCCGCAGGTACCACGAGAACTGCGTGATGAGGCTGCCGCAAGCCCGGGACGCCTCGCTCGGTAGACCCCGAGGTCGACGGCCACCCTCCCGGGGCATGCACAACGCTGCCTCCAGAACTCAGCCCTGCGTTCCCGTCGCGGATGCGACGCTGGCCTGCACCACCTTGCTCCTCGACGACTCCACCGAACAATGACCAACTCTTCTTCCGTGGTCTTTCTCAACGGCTCGGGTCGCGTGGCACGCGCCTTTCTCCGGCCAATGGCTTGCGTCGACGTGGCGGGGGTGCACACCATCGGGTACTTTTCCAATCCCCGCACACCATCGACGCCTTGCGCTGTCCGGCGCGTGCCCCGTGCCCCTTTACTCATGACAAGCAGGCTACTCTCAAATTGAGAAAGAAGCTCTCGGAATAACGTGGGCATGTGAGAAATTCAGGGACTACCTCATCGGGCTTCATTTCAAGATAGAAACGGATCACAAGCCTTTGGTGCCCATCCTTTCCACTAAACCCATCGACAGCCTAACACCCAGACTTCAGCGTCTTCGTCTGCGCATGGTGCGGTATGACTACGAAACCATGTTTATACCAGGCAAGCAGCTCATCACAGCCGATGCTCTCTCTCGTCAGCCACACGCAACGCAGGACTCCGCAGACACCTCAGGCGAAGTATCAACCTACGCAAGTGTCGTAGTGGGCCTTTTGTCGTCGGAGGTGGCAAGCCTAAAGAAAGTTGCCATGGCGCAGAAGCGTGTTCCGACATGTAAAGCTACAGAAGCCTTCACGAGAAACGGGTGGCCAGCGCACAAGAGCAAAACTCCGAAAGACTGCCGTGAGTACTGGCAATTCAAGCATGAACTCACAGTACACGACGGCGTCCTACCAATGGGCAATCTGCTTATCATTCCTCAATGCTTACGGAAGGCAACACTGAACGCCTTGCACGAGGCGCATGAGGGAGAAGTCAAGTGCTCGCGACTTGCCCGACAAACGTGCTGGTGGCCTGGTATCACAAGGGACATCAAAGACTTGATAGAAATGTGTCCCAACTGCATAGAGCATCGACAACAACGGAGCGAACCGTTAATGCCGACGGCACTCCCGGACCGACCCTGGCAACGGCTCGGTGTCGATCTCTTCTACGCGAAAGGTTCCACGTATCTCTTAGTGGCTGACTGCTACTCGCGCTACTTCGAGATTGCGCTCCTCGAAGATGAGCGGCCTGCAACAAGCATACAGAAGATGAAATCAATCTTCGCGCGCCACGGCATTCCAGATACTGTTGTAACTGACAACAGGCAACAGTTTCATCCCTGCAATACATCCGAGTTTTCGAAATTCGTGAGAGAGTGGGAATTTAAACACGTGACATCAAGACGAAGTACCCACAGAGCAACGGATTCGCCGAGGCGGCAGTGAAGATCGCCAAACAGAAGATAGCCAAGGCAGCTGACCCCTACAAGGCTCTTCTGGCGTACCGTGCAACACCACTAGAGAACGGCTATAGCCCAGCAGAGCTACTTTTCGGCCGGCGTGTTCACACCACAGTTCCGATTTCTCCACACATGCTGAAGCAGACGCTCGCAGACAGTCAACGACTTCAAAAGACCGAGCAAGGAATCAAGCAGCGCCAGGAAAGGAACTACAATCGTCGCCGCGGTGTCTGTCGTTTACCAGTCCTGAATCCAGGCCAGCAAGTGTGGATAAAAGACCTCAAACGCAGAGGTGCCGTCCTGAGACAGGCTGACTCGCCACGCTCATACTGGATCCAATGCGAAACGGGCACTGTCCGCCGCAACAGGAGACACCTCGTAAAAGACAACACGGGTATGGCGCTAGAAAATCATCCGGCATCACTGGACATGCCATCTCGTCTGTCAGATCGGGCACCAGGCATGAAGCAACCGGGAACGACGCAGTCAACACTGACCGCGCCATCACCCTACGTCACCGCGCATGGGAGAACTGTGCGCCCTCCTGCACGGTTCCGTAACTGAAGGGGGGACATGTAGTGTCAGGCTAGTGTCAGGAGTCATCAAGCGCCATCTCTGACGCTCAACCGAAACAGCGAACGGCCTCGAAGATGCATGCCCTACGGTTGCTATGCGCCGGACGGTACGGTATGTGGAGAAAGCGACGCGGCTCAGGTCTCAGGTGGCACGGGCTTCAGGTATCCGGGAGGCGCGTGATCTATTTGGACGCTCGACACGCATTGCGGTACGACGCATATAGGGCATCGCCCAGTCATGTAGCGTTAGAGTTTTAATAAACCAGTTTTATAATTCAACTCATCAGCGCATCACTATAGAACAAAAGCCCAACTGATGTGGCAGGCGAGCGTCTGCTCCCTTCAAGTCCGGAGTTCCAAATCTGCCTCGTAGACGTCGATTACAAGAACATCTGAAATTTTGGATGCTAAAAAGCTTCGGCTTCAGATTTTTCGGACTTCCTGCACAAATTTCAGGTCCAAAACAGCATTAATTTAGCCCCCACCTCTGCCACATCTTTCATCTCCATGTTGGAACCAGCCACGGTGTAAGAAAGAGTTAGGTGCTGACACTCGCCGCTCCACTTGAGGAGAGGGCGCGGGCAGATTGTGTTCGCCGATGACCTTGAGCCACGAGCAGTTTTCACGGCGCGCGTTGAGATGGCGCTACGGTAAGGGGTCTCAGGGGCTCGCGCAACGCTCATTCTGAAATTCGCGCGCGCAAAGAAAGATCTTCCTGAAAGCTTTGTGTGTGTGACATTTTTTTTATTTATAAACGCGTTGCCCTGTGCTAGTGAGCCCTGTCAGTGCATTTGTTTTGCTAATTCATCTATTGTGATTGAGTGCACATATACCTCGACGCTGTGTATGATGCCGAGTACCCTTTAGCGGCCTTGTCGCTGGCTGCGTTTCGAAATGGGCAAAAAATGTTTTGTCCCGAATTGCAAGTCGGGGTATAGGACTTGCAGAGAGCGTGTGTCGCTTTTCAAGGCTCGGCGCGTGAACCAGAGCGCTTAGATAAGTGGCGACGGGCGATTCCGAGAGCAAACAGTTTCGGAGCCGATTGACCATGTGTGCGCAAAGCATTTCCCGGAAGAAGCGATCTCTGCAACATATCATGCAGAGTACAAGGGAAACGTCCTGTTGCACGCCCGAAAGAGACCTACCCTCTCTTCGGATTCTGTGCCTAGCATTTTCAACGGCTGCCCAAAATACCTGACCGTGCAGCAAAGAACCAGAAAACCTCCGCGAAACGGCAGGCTCTGCTGCCGCCTTCTCAGAAGCAACGGGGGCAAAAAGGTTCAACTGCTTCGGAAGTGCCTTACCCGGCCGCTGAATGTACGCCAAATGTATTGCACGTAGAGACAGCGACTCTACGGCATGGCGATGCTGAATCAAAGGGCACGCAACGCAAGAGGCCGCGTTTCGACTTCAGCAGCGACGAGCCTCCTCCACATGAAGAACAGGAGGCTTCTGAACACAACACTGACAGTGTGAGTGGCCTACGCGCTACCGACTCACGTCATCATCAAGCCGGAAAAGCAACTTTTTGTTTTAAATTCAGATGCCACTTTTTGAGCTGCCTCATCTATGCCTATTAGGACAAAGAAACATTTAATATTGTAGAACAGTCAGTGAACAGAAATCATTGTACATACTACTTCTCTGATGCAGTCGCGTTTTCTTACGTTCACGGTATTCACGTGATTATAATCAGTTTGCCAGGGGTTGACCTTCGGGACCCAATGAAATTCTTCACACCATATGATGCAGCCAATATTGCCAGAGGCCAAAATGCAGCAAATGCGAGACGCTAACCGCAAAACTGGCAGGGGTCGCGTGTCGATTGAATTTCTTAATAGAACAACTGTAAGTTTCGTGATACATTGGTTGAAACTGGTCTGATGAAGTTTTTTTTTCATTCGGTTTGCTAAGCAACTAGTGCGCAACAGCGATATCCACACGCAGACACACAAACACGCACACACACAAATGCACGCACATACGCACACATGCCCTCACACACACGCACGCATGCACTCACACGCAATACGCACACACACGCACATGCATACAGACAGGCACACATACGCACGCATGCAAATGCACACACACGAGCGCACGCGCACAAATGCACACGTGCACGCACATGTCCTTACACACACTCGATACACACAAACACGCACAGACATGCACGCGCACGCACACAAATGCACACACGCACATGCACACAGACGCACACATACGCACGCACGCAAATGCACACGCGTGCGCGCATGCACACACGCAATACACACACACACATGCAGACGCGCGCATTCACACACGCAATACACTCACACACATGCAGACACACGAGCGCATGCACACACGCACATGCGCACAGACGCGCGCACGCACACGTACTCACACACACACATGCACACTTGCACGCACACACACACATACGCAGGTTCACACACGCGCACGAGCACGCACTCGCAATACACACACGCGCGCAACACACACGACACACGAGAATGCACGCACACTATCGCCTTCCTTATCGCTAGCGTGCCTTCGCTCTTTGGTGGAGACTGCCTCAAGGTAAGCCAAACCACAAACGCCCTCGAGCTGCTATCCTTCGAGTTGCTATCCTTATAGCAGCTACCTCGAATTTTCACTCACGGCCAACGCTGCTTTTTTGCTCAGAACCAAAGACGCCGACGCCGCCGACACCAAAATTTCAGCGAAACAAGCTCTTCAACGCGGTCGCGTTAAAATGCGACCGCTCTGCAGACCAACGTTTGCTGCTGTCGGAACATTTATATGACAAGAACGCTGTTGGGAATTAATCTTCCGATACAATTAAAAATCAATTTCATTCCTGCAGAATCTCAGTGTACTATTTTATTCACATCTATGTGCATAGGTATATCGAACGTAATAAACAAGTGAGGCTGCGCAGCAATAACCTACTATGCGCAGATTGGCTCCTTTCCCCAGTGAGCCCCCATATGTTAGCGCCACCTGTCGCAGCCAAAGGAAAGAGCCAAGGCGGCGAACACAATCTGGACGCGGCGCCGGCGACAGAGTCATCACCTAACTTATTCTTACACCGTGGAACCAGCGTTTTCTTGAGTTAGTACATTTGTGATCATAGCAGAGCTTGAAAGGTAGCTTTGCCACAATACAATAGTGTAATGAGGTGAAGCATATTAAGAATCTGAAGGGGTCACTTTTAATCGGACGTTGAGTGTATTTGTGTTTGGGAAGTTCGAATAGTAAAATTCCAGTGCGAACCGAATCGAATAGCAAACATTATTCGAAATTCGAATATTCGCATACCCCTAATTTATTTCCGTCAAAAGAACTCACGTACACTTTGTGCCAAAGTCCGCTCCACCATAGTGATAAGCGAAGATCAACACTAACGCCGAAAGGCTTCGTGCCTTTTTTTATGACTGTATTGCCTTTAATCTACCACTAAGTTAGCCCTGTACCTTCGGAGCTCGTAGTCTATCGATGATCACGTTGATAGCGACCGTGGTTTCATGCACGGCGGTGCGGCAAACTGTATATCAACTGTCGTATCAGCCAGTTACGTTTACGTTTACATCAACCTCTCCAAAAATTGGTGTTACAAGTTGCCGGAATGGGCAAGTCTTTAGAACTATGGGTTCGCAAGAAGCCTGGATCGGATTGGGTTGCAATTTTTGTCAATGTGGCTAGATCGCGAACAGAAATTTCCATTTCCGGGAGATTTTTCTGCCAACCGTACAAACGTAAGAAATGGTCGAAATCCGAGAGACTTGGCAGATATGCATTATGTAGGAGGCTTTCGTTCGTTTGCAGGAAAACTTTACAATTTCAGAGTCCGTGAACATCCTCGGAAATAAAGATGTGGCCATATCTGCCCAAGAGAAAGGAATTTAAGGGGGGACGCGGCTTTCGTATCGCGAAAAATGGCAAAAAGATCGATTTTTTGAAAATCACATTTTCAGTTTCTGTAGCCCTTTTTATATCCGATTCCAAGATATCTTCACCGAAAACCGCGTAGAAGTGCTATAAAAAAATTGTTGCGCCTGCCGAGGTGGCGAAAATTATTGGGGAAATCGCAAAAAGACACTGATTTTCAAAAAATCATAGCTCCGCAACGACGCCACCGGGCGCCGATATCTTGGGCTCATCGGAAAGCGCATTTCTCCATCTTCAAATTCCCCGCCGCAGCTGGCTCCTCCCTTCGAAAACAAGCGCACAAAAAGCAAATGTTCGAAGGTCGTTTCGAGCCCTCCGATTGGCCACGTCCGCCATGTTGCCCCAGCGCGCCTCGCCATTGGTCCGATGCTCGCTCCGGGAGATCGTCGTCTGCAGCTCGTGCGTCTCGAGCTCACGGCTGTCGAAAGTCGCGCTACTTCGTTGCGTGTTCGCAATCGCTCTCTGTTCACGGCTCGATAACTTTGAACAAGAACTACGTTTTAGTTTGGAGCTAGTAGCGGAAGCTCGGTGGGATTACGATGGCGCGCCGCAGTCGTAGCGAACATCGCAAACGCGCGTCTCGGACCGACTTTCTAGCGTTGACTCGTCGGATCCGTAGTTGGAGGTTCTGCTTATGTGCACTTCGGACGTCGTGACGAAGATGATCGCAGGATGACTCTTTGTACTCGCGACCACGCCTTACGAACTTTGAAACATCGGGCACCGCGGCCGGCGCGTCTACTGCTCGGAGTCGTCACTAGGCCTAACTCCGCTCACGGCATCGGCACGCGAGACGAACCTCGAACTTTGCGGGCAAGAGCAACGCGTTAGCGGACTCGCGGCAGTGTGCTTCTTCGCAAGGAACGAAGCGCTTCCCCCGCCGGCTTCGCGATACAGCGGATGGTCATTTTACGCATCGGCAGCGGACCCCACGGCCAAGCTCGTCGCGCAGCGGGCGCGCGTCGGCGTCCCGCAATGCGAGGCCAAACACGTTGCGCGCCTATTTTTCGTCGCCGCACCTAGGCATATTGCGCATCGTCACCGAATGCCGCCACCCAGCACATCGCGTGCTGACTTCCCGGACTATGCGGCCGAGCACTTAAGAGGTGAAATAAAGCACTGGTGATGCAATTTAGGCGCGCTTGGAGCCGTGCGTGGTATCGCCGTAAGCGCTCATGAATCATCTGAAAAAATAAAAGCCTCGCAGAAAACCGTGTCCGCGACCGGGTGAATGATGAAGCGCATCGCAGGCGAGGTTTACAAATTAGCTTGACGAGTGAAACAGGGAGATGAATTCATATCTGCCCAGTTCGCGTCTTGAATAAACTGCTAAGGAATTCCTATTCCACCTATGTCTTGGCCATAACTGCCTGTTATTTAGGAGGAAGTGATAGGTTGCCATGATGAGAGCCGCTTTTAGTATCCTATAAAAATGATTCAATGATCAATTGCAATCAAGACTGTTAATTATGTTAATGAGAGCATGAATACAAGAAAGCTGGCAAATCATCATAATACATGACCTACTTGAATTACAATATCTTGTTTTTTGTATGTCTATTACACCACTTCATAACTTCGTTTAAAATTCATGCTACATGTTCTTTGTATATCAGAAAAGGATTTTAAGAAAAAAGAAAGAAAACAAAGGCACAACTGATTAAAGGCCACATGTGCAGGAGGTCCAATCTTATAAAACACCTTAAAGATCACAATCTTCTTGTGTTTTAGAGAAGCAAGGCACCTCAAACTAAAGACAGGGCACTCAAGAAAGTGCACATTACGAAGGACTCAAAAGATTACGACCCCAGTGCCTTTTGATGAAGTAATATCGTTGGTACAACTTTAAAAGCCGTTTTCTCAAAACGACTTTTCTTGCTTCCTGCTTCGCTTGTTCCGCTGATTTCTCACTGACCGCTCGGTCTATTTCAGTTCCGTTTTTTGTTCTATATTCCTTGAAGCACAGTTCAGGGCGTGACATTCTTGCTTTTTCAGTATGGCGTTTTGATAATTAGCTATTTGACGAGTTGCACAAAGCCTCGATGCCTGTTGCGCAGTCACCTCATGAAAAAGGAAAACTAAAAAAAATTTTGTTGCAAATAAAAAAATCTAAGAATGTCACGCCCGCAACCAGACATCTTAGAATGCATAGCACTTTGAACGAGTTTCCTATCGCATTTTTTAAACGAGTCAGACTCGGAACAAGAGCAGAAGGTGAAATATATTGTAAATCAAAAAGTTGAAAAGATATATTCATGAAATTTCTACAGTAGCATTAAAACAACATTTCAAATAAGTGTGCCAATTTTCATCAAAATCCATGAAGAAATAAGAAAGTTGGTACCGAAAGCCACGTCCCCCCTTAATTGAAAGTAATTCCCAGAACGGAGAGTCTCTGCACGAAACACGCGGTCGCCTGAGAGCGTAGCCGAACACTGCGAGAAGTCCAAATACGTCTGACATGCAAGTCCTTGGAGTTTTCAGTACACCTGTTGAATTCCAGTGCTTCTTTGTGGCCTCAACGTGCCCCTTGCTTGTAACATATGTCGCTTTATGACTGCAAGACCATGCTGTCCGCAGTTAATAATAATATCTGGGGTTTAACATCCCAAAACCACTACATGATTATGAGAGACGCCATAGTGGAGGGCTCCAGAAAATTCGACCACCTGGGGTTCTTTAACGTGCACCTAAATCATGCTGTCCGCAGTTAATAGTCTGACTGTAGACAATGCAAAATCCACTGCCATCGCTGCCTTGGCAACACCATCTTCGTCCATCTTGTCCAGGATGTCGACATTGAACTTGGTGGAACGAACTGAGGCTCTGTGACGGCGACACACAAACAATTCGAAAAGCAATTCCCCTGAAGAAACGTGTAGCGATACGCTTTTTGCTAATACCCCCCGAGGATGGAATAGTCTTTGTTGCTAGCCGTTCCATGGCGAACCTAGTATTCCACGAGTTTTGCTCCCCGACTGGAGTCTCGTTCCGTGAAAATCCTCAAACAACACGAAGCTGCCAGTTAACTGCACCAGTTCACGGCTGGTGCGAAACTTGTCCGCCACCTTGCCAGCTTCTCGGTTTGCAATAACCGCGGTTAGGAGACTAACTGCTCTTGTGTGCTGTGTAGCTACCCCTAACAGAGGTTAGCTGTAACCATAGTCAGCTTAACCAAGGTTGTCTGTGTGACAGGGTTGTAACACTGGTTCGAACAGCGGAACTAAAAGAGGCAAAAACAAGACAGACAAGCACATCCTACTAACTGAAATTTTATTTCTATGCAGCTGCGGCAGTGCGGTCACACCAGCTCGCAGCGAGCCAGTCCTTCCAAGCTGCATTTTTGGGAGGTCACGCCAATTTACAAGTCTGGAGAGGATTCTGTCCGCCCTAAAGCCTGAGCAAGCCAAACGAGTGCTTAATGAGCCTTCCTGTGAATCTGCGTCCAGTTAGGTACCCCAGAAAACGCCGGGCGACGTGCCGTGAAAAATGATGCACGAACCCATTCCTCTCGGGGCACAAAAATTTTGCCGCACGACAGCTTTGGAGTGTCGTGTTTTGCAGCCGGAGGCGTGCTGCGTATGTTTTTACGCTAGTCTGCTTATGGTTTGGCGCAGAACAGCGGAGATGTAGCAGGATGTAGCAGGTTTCACGTCTTGGCGCAGTTTGGCGCAATCAGAGCAGCTATCGCATCACTGCAGTCCTTTCGTAGGACTCGTGCCCCCTCCCGCCCTTGTACGTGTTGCTGCAAAGGCTGCCACCAACAATGAAACCTCCCCCAAACAACCCTTTTGCATCACCGTCCCATACGTCCAGGGAATTGGCAAGAACTGGCAAGGATGTTGGGGAAGGCGGGTATCCAGGTGGCACACAAACCCACGGCAACACTTTGACGACTCTTTCCGCGACCAAATTACTGGCCGCCAAAAGAAACTCATAGGGCTACTCCACAAAGTTTCTTGTACTGATTGCCATGCAACTTATATTGACGAGACAAAACCTTTCCAGAAAGAAAAAGTCAACATGGACGTGACATATGTACCTTCAATGCAGTACAAAGTGCTCTCGCCAAACACAGCAAGAAGCTGGACCTTTGCATCAACTTCGACGACGCGCAAAAGGGAAGGTAGCCACACCAAAAGTCAATACCTTGAATCATGGCATATACAAATGACACCGGGAAACATCACTCTATCAACAGGGAAACTGCCAAGCATGTGTACACTGCCTTCAAAATCAATAGAGAAGGCAATGCATTGACAAGAGCAGCGGGGATAATGATGGAAGAAAAGGACACAGCTTCTAAGAAGCGCCAGCTTCGCAGCTGGCTGGACAGTCGCGTCATAAAGAGGAGGCCAAACAGGACTCAAAACGTAGGGAAAGATTTGAAATTAAAAACTAAAAAAATTAACTTGACTGGAGAGTCTTTCCTTCTTATTACGAGAATTAGTGCATTGAAACTTACGTACATGGTATGCAATCGAAATATTTGTACACTTGGCTGGTGACAGCATTAGAGAAAACATGTCTTCTACGTACAAGTTTGTCAATGCTAAGAATTAGAGCTGAAAAACCTTGTGGCATCAAGAAAAATGCATCTGAAAGTGGCCCACAGTTCTTGTCGCCACATAAAATCACAGAGGTAGAAAAATAAAAAAAAACTCACATTTGCAAGCAGACTTGTGGTGTTTAGGTTGCCATCACGTGCCCAGAAACAAATTTATGCCACGGAATCAGCCTCGCACGGCTCTGCGAGAACATAAAGGATCTTGGATGTCGTCACGCCGAAGTTCGTCAGTGTAAAAGGCATGCCTGCAATGAAGAAAAAGACAGTTTTATTTATTCTGCAATAAACTGAAAGGCTTCTAAGTAAATCCTCATTATCAATCGCTGATCTGTAAGTGGCTGTTTCTATTTAAGAGCAAGTAACTGCCAATCAGGATGCAGGAAGTGTTTAAAAACTTATATAAAACAACACATCTTTCAGAAAGAGCACAGCACATACTTGGAGTTATCGTAGAGAACGGCACGAATCAAATCATTATCACATATCGTGCCCAGGCTGAATATATATAAATGCCTTTATTATACATTGCAGTAGGCAACACCTGTCACTATATTTACTGCAAGTGAACTGCCTTGTGCTACACACCTGTATGATTTTCCATTCCCTTTCTACTCCACTAAAGCCCATCTGCAGTAGTGGCTAAGAGATTGAAGAAGTCATGAACTACCGCTTGGGCTTGGTTAGAAAATACACCCCCCAGAAAGTAGACACTATGAGCAGCTCACAAGCTGTTCATAGAGTGTTGGTAATACAGATTTTTACTAAAATGGCAACTGTGCACAATGGCAACGACTCGATACAGGGTGAAGAAACAAGGACAGTAAAGAAGGAGCATTTATTTTCTGTTCCTTCTTTCTTCACCCAATAATGTCTTGCTCGGGGTGCTGCTTGAATGCTTGTCTCACAGCTGAGCTGGCTATCTACCAGTGTTGTACACATTCCTCCAATACAGGAATGAAACCTCGTTCCTTCCCAAACTAGTTCCGCTAATGCGAAATAAATGGGTTCCCGTTACACTCGGAGCATTGGAACATGTCATTACATTATTGTCACATTTGATCTTCTTTGCACCTACTATTTCGAATCGTGTAACCGGAAGTCGTAGGTTCTTGTTAGACCAATCGCAGCTTCATCTGCATACTGCATCACAGATTCAACAAGCTGATGCCACACACGTCACTAGGCAGACCGTAAGGGCCCACAGAGGAGAAGACATTATTTCTTGGAATTTGTGGCGCGCCCGCAGCTTGTAGCGCTACCACGTGTGGCATCGTCGATCGTGACGGCATTCTGCACATGATGCGCGTGTTTACTCGAAATGTTTGAAGAAATATCGAAGGTGGTTCAGGGGCCCTTTAAATCTAGGTTTATTGTTGAAATAGCATCCTAGAAACCTCATAGCGTTTGTTTCGTGCCAAGGAAATGCCTATTTTAAATTAAAATCCCGTTTTAGTGGTTCGCATAGCGTTAGTGCACTTCAAATTGCGCGCGTGAAAAGGCCTCCTGACGTAGCCGTTGCCTTGCCCAACATTGCCCGCCTTTACTACCCAGCAGCCCACGCTGTGGTTTCTGCTCTAAACGGCACATTACACAATATCACATGGACACTGCATTTTGTCTAACTTTCAATTAGAGCGTCTATAATTAGCGTGCAAGGCACACGGAGCAGTACACAATAACGAAACTACCCCCGAGATGCGATCACGCGAGCGGAGCGCAGCCCTACGAAAACGGAACTTTCGCACAACCGGCGCCATTCTACACAGTAACGTGACGTTGTTTTTTCCAGGAATCAAACAGAAACATACAAGCAGCATTTTATTACAGCTTGCAATATTCGCGGTGTTTTTTTTTTATCATAAGCAGCTTGAATACTACTCTCCACTCTTGACGTCACCGGGCTCATTCCAAAACCTTCTACTGGTGGCGCATATAGTGTCCTACATTTACCTTAATTTCTCGATTACTAGAGCACTGCTATTCATAATATTGATCTTTTAGAAATTCTCAAACATTGACCTTTCACACTGACATAAATTTCTATTTGCCTTTAGCGTCCCTTTAATGGGTACTGATTCAATATTGCAGTATGAGTGGAAAACAAACAGTGTCCAGGATACACACTCTCAGTTCAGTAAAGTCCCTTGTTTCAACATCAGAAATGATCCTTGTCTCCATCTCTGGCATTCGAAGACATCGCGGAATCATGCGCATTCTCCTCAGCTCCTGTAGTTTGGCTCCCCAACGCCCCACCCCCCCCCTCCGCCTATTAACGCCTGCCAAAGCCTGAAGGAAAAGCAGAACTGGGCAGCCTTCCTCGTTTCTTTTTATTCTTTCTGCAAGATTTCTTTTTGGTACATTTTTTTTTTAACTTTATTTCTATTGCTTTCGCAGTCTTTCTATATTTCTTTCTCCTTTCTTCCCTTTCTCTTCCTCTCTATCGCTTCCACTTTCCATCTCTTCCTCTCCGTTTCTCTGTCTATTTTTTTTATTCCCTTTTTCTCTCTCTTTCGTTCTCTCTCTCACGTGTTCATTTGACACTCGCACCTTCTGTTCACGGCTGTGGGGCTTGCCCAATTCCTGTGGCAGATACCCACCTCAGGAGCTCTGCATGACAGAGCACAAGTTACTGACACAACTGGCCAGAACGTGGAATTAGATCCTGGTACAAATGAAAAGACCGTAAAATATAGTGACATAGTCCAGCATCCTTTTCGCGTTGTAAGATTTATATTTTTAAATCGTGTGTAAAAGTAACAAAAACCGGTATGTGGCGCAGCCTAGTGGAAGAGCCTTGAAGCTGTATTATGAAGTCGATCACTTTGCTGTACGTAGTCTGATACTGTCACAAGTGCCATAATTAGTCCTCAATGTTAGAGTATGTATATTATCCAGCCCCACTCAATTCTGTGCTGCTTATGAGGTAAAAGGAGCTGCACGGTGAGAACCGGCGCCGTCTTCATGGCCGCCAGTGGACCATGTCAAGCCACAGCCCATGCGCGCAGGGTGTACGCATGCGCAGTAACTCACCGCGCTCGAACTCGAACCGCTGTCACTCTCACTGTTTGCAGCATACGTTGTCTCGTGTGTATATGACTTCCTATTCGCCGCACATGGAAAAATTTTGACTACAAATGTTTCACAGTGTTTTCCAGGTTACCATTCCGTGATTAGATACTTTGACCAGTGAGCTTCCCGTTGCGCTGAAGAAAATGCGTACCATGAAAATTGGTTGTCGGTCCCTTTAAACAGCGCCCCTTTCTTGGCTGGGTTTGACGATTCTCGAATGTCAAGTAAACTTTTTCCACTATGCGTCCACACTCCAGCACCGCCCTTGGTTGCCGTTAGACTGGCTCGTACCGAATGGTAAAAAAAAAGAATTGACCACCATCCCGGCCTACGAACTTAAATGAATATGAAACACCACACATGCTGATGGGGTTGGGGGGTGTGTTTTATTGTTACTTTAGAGCAGTGTTGCTCAGCCATGAATTTTTGGGTACCCCTTTTGGACCAGTGGAATAGATGAGGGACCACTTGCAGCAAGTGAAAGAGGTAGGAGGAGCATCACAACACAGCATGCAGCGTGAAGTACATGGCTTCTATTTAAATAGGTCTATCGGACCCCCCTTGGTTCTGTGGAACCCCGTTAAGAGAACTACTGCTTTAGAGTAATGGTACTGATAATCACTTTGTGGTAGCTGCTGTAGACCGTGATTGCTTCAACAACCATTTTCAGCAAGACAAGCTTGTTCCTTTCGTTGAGCATTCTATTAACATGGTGCTTCTGGAGTCTTCAATTTCTGTAGTCTACCCATGGCAGTCTTAGAATGAACGGAATGAGTGCTAGACGGGTCTCCCTTTTATATATGAAAGCAGGAAACACGTGAGGGGAGAAGGAAGGACTGTTTGACATCATTTGAAGCCCTCGTGTGAAGTCCAAAGAAGCTGCAACCTAATCTTTACCGGGAACGCGTGGGAGAGTGTTCCCATTGATCACAGGCACCTTATTCATCATGCAGTTTTGATGCCTGTTTTGTGGTCTTCTTTACTGAAAAGGATACCGAGCTCTATGCTGTATGCCTGAGTGCAGAGAAAGATATGCCATTTGCCTTCAATTGTTAAAGGGCCCCTAAACCATCCAGAGGACAGAATTCAGTTGTGGCATTCCAGCTGTGCACGAGTCTACAGCGAATGCATTCGTCGGCTCATCTGTCCACCTCTCCGAAGGCCCTTCCTCAGCGTCCGAGGTGAAAATGCAAGGGGCGCACATCTGCTAGCAGAGGAGAACACGAGCGCCTATTGCTGGTTTAGGGGCCCAGCGTTTTGTTTTTTGTCCACGGAGACTGAACCCGTTGCGTGGTAGAGGCATACAGCTTTGCTGTAAAACCAGCCCACACTCTCGCACATGGTAGGTCTCGGCGATGCGTTTCTCCCAGCCCTTGAAGGTAAAACCATACTTGTACAGAGTAGAATGCAACTGGTTACATACACGCCAACAAAATGTGTTTTGACAATACAGAACTTCTCTCTCTGTATATATACACCAGGATGCAGCATACATATGACAGGCGAGTGCTTTTTGCTCATGACACGGTCGCCCATCCGCCTTGCTCTGCATGATGTGCCGCATACATGCGGCTGTTCAATGGCATGGAACGTTCACAAAAGAAACACCGTTTCCTCTCCAATCCTGCATAAATGTAAAGAGTTACCGTTACAGATCCAATCTTTAACGGAACTGTGGCATTCCTCCCAAAAGGAACTACAGTAAAACCTCGGTGATACGAATCTGGCGGGGTTACGGAAAATATTCGTATCATCTGAAATTCGTATCACCAGAAAACATGGAAATTTAGTATAGGACAAAAGAAAGTTGCCATACGTTTTGATTTAGTGTTTCTCAGGGTCGCAGCGACGTCATGAACAGCTCTGAATGAATGCCAGTAAAGTTTTTAGACATCAACAATCATACTTGAACTCTTAAATATATGGTGCATGCGCGCGTGTGTAATTAATGAACCTGATGCGTTGTGCCCCGTGACCGCTAGAGGCCCCTTCCTAATCTTACTACGCTTTTCTGCATGACACCAGAGTATGCAGCGAAAGTGACTTAAGAAGCGCTTTGCACACGATAGATAAGAGGCCGAGCTCCTTCGCCAAGACCGTCCGCTTCGTCTCTTGGGGTCTTCGTCCATGTTTCATGGGACTTCATGACGGACCCGCAGCGCAAGTTTAGTCTTGTTTCATAGAACGTCTGATTGCGGGGACATGGCTTGCATCGACGTGGCAGCCACGTGTTAACACAGTACAAAGAATCTGCTGCCTCGAGCACCGGAGCGTGCGTCAACGTGTCGAAAAAAAAAAAGGCGCGACTTCAACGTCATCTGTAATCTAAACGCTAAGGTGCATAAAGGCCTCCAATATTCGCCCGCGTTATCTCGGAGGCAACGACGTACCGTTGATGGTCGCCTCGCGCGTGACTACCACGTCTTCCGCGACAGCGCTGGCCGCACCTGTTCGTACCTGTGCGCCAGCGTACGTTCGTATCAAACGTCACGGAGTGCAAATCTGTTCACAACAACCGTACTCCAATACATTGCAGGCTAATGGGCCTTGGCGGGGACCACAGAAAAATTCGTATCACCCCGAAATTCGTACGAACCGTGATCGTATCACCGAGGTTTTACTGTAGTTCCTGGAATGGCGTTTCGTATAACACTGCTGTAGGGTAGCACTAGAAGGATATTTGTTGACGATACGCACACAAACTCTGAATGTTCTGCAGGTCAACGTGGTTCTCGACAGAAGGATGCCCACCCGCCTATCTAGCCACCTAGGTCTGGGTGCTCTCATAATCGCCTCCTTAACTTGGTGGAGACCAAAATTCGCATGGGAGGGTAAAAGCATTTTACGAATATGACTGTCGGATCCTGACATGAATAACTTGAAAATCTTGTCGCATATGTCGTCAAACCCTTTCCTCCAGACACGTGTGACACATACCCGTTTGCCACGGGCAGCGGTGTACGGGTATGCGCCACAGGTGATTGACAGTTTAAATCTACCCAGGAACGGCGAGAACAGACACTGGTAATTCAAATGCGAGAGCATTAAGAAAACCAGACATTGGCAGCATTGACGACAAATGTAAACAACAAAAATTAGGATCTCAACAGGAATCGAACCCAAGAATTCTGCCTGGCAATCAAGTGTTCTCCCAGAGAGCCACGCCAGGTCTATAAACTGGTTTGGAAAAACAGCCCATGCAGGCGTAATGTTGGTGCAACGTTAATTGTGGTTGTGGTGCTGGCCATCCAATTTTACAGAAAAACAATAAACACTACATATGTAATACTCCTAGGATATCAGATTATCGTCTGTGGTTCCATGGCTCCACTTTTAGAGCAGTCTAATAAACATTACATTTGTATTCCTATGATTCAGCATGCTATATTGAAGCATTGCTCGACCCTGGAGGAATAAATTAACGAAAGTTACGTATGATATTCACATGATTGCACCATAAAGTGCTGACGTTATATCGCACCATAATTTATCATTTAAATGCCAGTGTTGTCGACGTGCCTCATAAGCCCACAATGTACACACAGCTACTACCCTAACGAAAACACGTTGATCCAGCTCGTAACGCTTGCCTCAAGGCCATAAAATACAGCATAGAAGTACTCGCTGACTGCTTCGCATGGAACTAATTCCCACAACGCGTGGGATCTGCCGAATTGTTTTTAAGGATCCATACTTATTGTAACTGCGCAAAAAAAAGGACGGAAACACGAAGGGCAAGAAAAAGACAAACAAGCGCAGACTATCAACTGAAGTTTTATTGCAAGAACGACGCAATATAAAGGGCAGGAAAAAGCGAGAGAGGGCACCAAAAAAAGGAGGAGACAAAAGGCACGAGGGACCAAATCAACAAAAACTTTGGCCACGTCAGGCAAGGCACGCCCGTCATACAAAACCAAGATAACTCTTTATTATGTATGGTGACAGAGGGAACACTGACGCAGGACTAAGAATTCTTTTGAATATGGCAGCCTCAATTAGTTCTTGCGCTCTTTGGTTCTTATGCCGGAACAACACAGAGGTATCACCAAAGAGCCGAGTGCAGACGCATTTCTTACAGTGGGCTGCTAGATGAAGACCGGAGTGGCCTTTCAGAGAATTAAAATGTTCTCGAAGTCTAACATTAAGGCAGCGACCTTAATGAAAAGACATTTAAGGAACTTGAGGCAGCTAAACAATGCACAGTTGGCTTCACCTAATTTCAGCTTTACGATTGCCTCATAGAATAATACATTCTTTGTACCCCTCCAGTAAAGAAACAAGATCTAGAAATCCTGCGGTGAATTCTTCAGACCTTGTCATGGACCATAAAGGATGCCAAAGAGCAACACTCACCTACCTTGTTGATTACAGTGGAACCCCGATTATACGACTTTGAGGGGACCACACAAAACCGTTGTATAATCGAAAAACTAAAAATATTGGCAGTGGCAGTCAGCTTTGCCCAAAAAATGGGAACAGACCACATCCATAGCCCATGACAAGACCCTGAGGTTCTCCAAGGATGGTAGAATAAATTATTTTTTAAAATGGCAGCTAATGGCAGCATTAGTTAGTTAAACGAAGTGTGAGTGAGTCGTTATCCTTAACTTTAAGATATCGAATCCAACGCACAGCTTTCTCCCGACAAATCGAGTATGAAAAGTGCCTGCACGTGAAAACGAAACCGCGTCTGCAACAGCCTCCCGTCAGAAGAGTCAGACACAGTGTCATCGCAATCACATAATGGCGACGGAGCACGAGTTTGAGTAGGATGTGTTCGTGCGCGACTGAGATGTGCGCATCATATTTGTTTCCTTAATTGTGAAGTGCAAATGGTGATGCCCCGCTGTTATTATGAACGTCCACGTCAAGCGAAAGTTATTTTACACTGTAAAAATAGCTGCGTCGCGTCCTTTTGCGTGCTCAAGGCCTGTGACTGCGAGTGCCGCAAACAAAGGCAGATCAGCTGTATATCGACCAGGAGAAGTTTCCATGGACCGAAAACATGAAAATACCCGGATCTCAAAGATGAGCTTTACGTCCAGTAGGAGCTTCTCCGTGTACTAGAGAGAGCTTGTCTAGGTAACGACCCTGGATACGCATGCGATCGAGGCGTATCCTCAAGCGATCTTAGTCACAGAAGCGCATGAACTGCCTGGAAAATAAATTTTACATTCTAAGAAGGCATACCGTCTCACTCTCTACTTTTCTAACCGACAACCTAAGGAACTCAAGTTCTTATTTTACACTCGAGAATATTTTTGTCGGCGTCCGATTCGAATAAAGAAGGTGGTGTTTTCTCTCGGACGGAATCAAAAAGTCTTCGTAAGATGTGGGATCGGCGTAAAATTGCGTCGTATAACCAAGGTTTTAAATACATTATTTCTATGGGGGTTTCGCCGGGACCAAACCGATTCGTCGTGAAATGTGGGTAGTCGCAAAACCGGGGGACGGTTCCACTGTATACCAATTAGGTGCTCTTTCCAAACCCTCCTTTTTCTTGGTCTTACATAATATTTGCGAGCACAGCAGAAAATTTTTGGCTCACGTCTCTTCAAAAAGCATGGGTAGATATGCAAGGACATCACATATAAAATTATTCCCTGAATTTCCTGAAATATAAAATCATTCCCTGATAGAAAAGGCACGCGCTTGTCATGTAAAGGCACTGAGGAATGAAGGAAGTAGCGAATAACTTTTTCCAACTTACCTCTGCATATGTAGAACGTGGATCCCTTTGGGAGAAACGTCCAAGTGCCTCCTAATGTAGTTACGTTCACTCCACTATCAAGAGCGTACAAAAACTGAAAGCAACAAAATCAAGGAACGCCTTACAAAACACTTCAGTAGGCTGATTTCATACAAGGAGCATGCTATAACATGGCTCCAAATTTTTGCCAGTAACAGCGTACTATGTGTAAACAAGATCCTCGCATAAGTAGCACTTGATTATCAGAATGAGCGCAGCATACACATGCAAGAATTGGCAACAAAAGAACACCACGCTTAGACAGAATAGGTTTCTTTTTAATTAAAAAGGGCTGACACGTATCATAATATCTGGGGTTTTGCATCACGAAACCAAGATATGATCATGAGAGACGTCGTAGTGGAGGGCTCCGCAAATTTCGACCATCTGGTGTTCTTTAACGTGCACCGACATTGCACAGTACATGGACCTCTACCATTTCGCCTCCACCGAAAAACCGCCGTTGTGGACAGGATCGAACCCACGACCTTTGGGTCAGCAGCCAAGAATCGTAACCACTGATCCACTGTGGCGGACGGCTCACAAGTATGGCACACAGGTGCTATCTTCTCTGCTCCGTGGCTTGGGCATCCCGCAACTCAGTCGTGTGGTTCAGCAAAAATATTCTCCTGGCTGCGACACGGACTCGCAATTATTGACTAGGTTCTCATTCCACACTGTATAAAATATGACAGACGATCACAAATCTATTGTTGCAGGACAAAAGAATTTATAAACGTACCAGCCCACGAAAAAATTGGGTTCAACTGTCAGTAATGATATCAAGTTACATGTGTGGTACTAACCATATCCTGTTCATTGTTGGCAGACAATGGCTTTTCGCAATTCGGGCCGAGTCTCATGACACCCACGGCAGCCGTACATGTAGTAAAATAGTTTCCAAAGCTGATACCGGCATCACCACCAGCATGTTCGACAGGCATGTCCATGAACTGCACGTCCTCCTCCTTGACGTGAAATGCTGCACAAAATAGATTCACTCACATTACAAGGAAAAAAATAAAAGGAGCTTAACAAAAGAAGCAGAGGGAGCTGTTTTACTTATTTCCCAGTTAAACAGTAGGATTTCTCACAATTCACAAGAACAGCTGGACAGAAGCGGCAGGAGCATACACGCCACAATTGTTAAATGAGAGCAGAGTGGCATGTTACCAAGGCATGCCACATTTCCTTAGCTGATGACACAGAAAGCATTTATGACGATTTTCACTGAAGGTAAGAAGCTACATTGGCTTGAAGGTCAGCGCTGGTGTCTTCCGCCAGGTGCCTTACCTCATTATCAGGACAAGGTAGCCAAAGAAAATTTACACACAAATTCCAACACCTAGTTTGTCAAACTGTGTGCTGTCACAATTCAAGTGAATGTTGCTAGATCTAAAGGGGGCACTGAGCCGTATTGAAAACATTTACTAATGAACAAATGCAGTGTCATGTGGAAAGCATACATCCATATGCATACCATCAGAATACAGTAGACTTTCATTGATTATTGCACAAAATGGTAACAATATAACAAAGAATGAAGAAACAAAGAAATGATGCTCTTTCGTGGCCTTGTTTCTTTGCCCTGTGAGCGTTGCTACAACTCTGTAAAACATTGTCACGTGGTAGTGACAGTGAAGACTGCAGCTGGGCTATTAAAGACATAACTCTTTATTTGGGCGAACTTGTGCCGGGGAAACGGAAAGTCAAACTACAAGCAATACACGCAGTACACTGATAGCGGTGAACAAAGCATCGGCCATCAGTAATCTCTCAAGCGGTAAAGGGAGTCTGCTTTTATATATGTGCTATAGAAGATTCCAGCATTATCACTGGTGGCCGCATAAGCGCTCGAATAAACTGGGCTATTCGCGTCCTGCGTGCAATCCTAACAGAATGATCTCAAACAATCGTGAAGCTTCTCAAACACTGCGGTGGGGTCAGCGCCCACAGCATTGCTAACAGTCTTTGTGGGTAAAACCCAAATATATCAAAACAACATGAACTACAAGTTTTGATAACTTTCACTAATTTGATGGTTAAATTGACCTCAAATGAAGGTTCTGGCTAGTTTCTCCGCAAAATTATAAGGCACGAATTATTTTGATCCTTAAATATGTACTCACCAGATAATTCATACTTGTCTAGTCAAAGAAAGTTTGGCAGCTATGAGAAATGCCAACAATAGGAAAAACTACCATCACTCACCTTCCCGCAAGTGCTTCCTTGCTGTTCTGTCCAACGTGATTTCCTTGCCGACCATGCACATAAAGGCTGCAAGAAATACTGCTTGTTAAAATTGCAGGCAAGTACAGCGGCAAAGTACTCCTGTATAGAGCCCGAGAGGAGCCAGTTAATCTTATAAGTTAATTGATACAGTGAATTACAAAAAAACACTTAATCTAACCAAACAAGAACAGGGTGACAGCAATGTGCCTTCGGGAAAAGGTGCAAAATTTTTATCTGCGTATATCATTTAAATGTGGCTCTAGTTTAGATGTAGCAAAAAGCAATACTCAGTGCAGTAGTTATAGAATTAAGGTCCACGAGAATATAGCAAAAGTACAACAATGGAGCCAGCTAGCACTGCACCTCCATGATCGCTTATATACGTTTATACAGACAACAGTCAAATTTAATTAGCATGCAAGTATGCTTACAAAATTAATATACCAATAAAATGTAGGATGTGGGATTTAACACACGATCACAGCACAATCACATTCTCCCAAATGCTGGAGGTGAAGGAGTGCATCATGATCATGCACAGCGCACCACTTCCATTTTTTTCTTGTGCTCTTAGCACTTTGCTTCGCCGCGGCTTTCAAACAATTGATTTTAGCATTGCGCTTGTTCGTTTGAAACGCCGGAGCCTGGCAAAGAGTCCTTTGCACAGTCTGGTACAAAAGAACATGTGAGAGGGAGCTATAAAAAAATGCTCGTAACTCTCAACCACAGTGTAAGAATATACTCAGGTGCTCAGACTCAGACCGGCAAAGATCGAAAGGTCGGCGTGCGGGTGGCAGAGAGCGTCGTCTGCTTGGCGTGCAGTGTGGTTTGACGGAGCCGCCAAGTGGCGTCGAGGGGCGAAATCAAGAGAGTAACAGGAGAGGGCACGTCGGGCGCGGCGGCGCTCACGCGGCACCACCGTGGTTCGGCTACTCACGGGCGCTCTCCGCCTAGAGCCATTAGATGGCGCCACACTCAATGGACCCATGACCGAACATATTTTGGCCACTTAGGTGCACACAGTGTACACTCCTGAATATTCTTACACCATGCTCTGAACCAAGTGGCAGGTATTGAGCATTCTAATAACAAGCTGGATAATTTGAAGGAAATCAAGCCAGATATGCCACCCCCCTCACAAAATTTTGAAAATTTGCTTCACAGAACATTGCTGCGTCTGTTATGTCAATCCAGGAACAGGCGCACAAGGCGACAGCATATAAAGGCAGAAAACGTGTGTATCTAAACTTGTCGGTTTGAGCATGCGACTAAACAGAATGCTTTTTTTTTCAGTAAACGAATTCTTTCAAAAAAAGCAAAAAACAGGTAAAGGACAATTTTTTATTCTTGGAAGCAATAACTTTCTATCAACGAAATTATGTTGAAATGTATTGACTCTGTAATATTCATGCATCAAAGGCGTCAGTGATATTGCATTTGAACTCACTTTTTTAAAATCACGTTTATGCAATACATTTACATTAACATATATACCATAAAAACCAAAATATAGGTCGAACTTTTTTGCAAAAAACAGCCCTAAAAAGTTGACCCCCGTCTTATATACTGGTCACTGGCAGAAAAACTTGGCAAGTCCGGCTACCATGGGCAACTGAAGTCAACCACCTCCATCGCCATTGCAATCATCAGCGTCACTTTGTTTGCTACCAGCCTTGTGCCGTGGGCAGCCTCATTTTGTGCTTTTGTTGTTGTCTTGTGAATCTATTTGGGCTCCAAAGTGCTTTTTTTCTTGTTCTCAACCGATGGCCGACGAGAGCTCACAGTAGCGTTCCAGAAAACAGCGATCGAGTTCGCGAAGGCACGAAGAAATCTGGTCTGATGTGTGTGAAAGGTGTGTTGGGATGCTAGTGCGTGTGAATGCGAGTGGGAGCAGTGAGTCACAAAAATAACTGAAAGTTCATCTTTGCACGGGTGTTCTCGCTGCTCCAATCTTGCCGTGTACTCTTTCATTTGTTGCTTCCCATGATGGCGGCAGCTCTAGTTACAGCGGCACATATGGCTATGATCAGCCGGCAGATCGAGTGCACCACACAAGCATTTGCTACTGGTGTACACTGAACAGTCACATCACGACACACAGCTATCAGAACAAAACTTTGTTTCAGTGCCAGACCGCAGCGTATCTAGAGCTGGAGACAATGGTTGCACAGTTTAACTGGGAGCCGCACTCGCGTCGTGACTGCTACCGGGGACCTCAAAGTGCGTCCAAATTAATGCTGTCAAGACGGCTGTGACGTTTTACAAAGATAATGCTTGAGCCCATCTTTTGACTTTCTGCAGTGATGCTGCCGAGGACTTCTGATTTGGAGCAATTTGTGGAGCAGCAAAATTTTGATTTTGGAGCACTTTGGAGCAGCAAAAAATTTCCATCTTGGAGCACCTTGGAGCAGGTAATTTTACATCTGGGAGCACTCAAGAGCAGCTGTTTCACATCCTGGAGAACACAGGAGAAGCAAGTTGCATTTACATTCAAGCACCTGAATAATTATTACGGGGCTCTTATGAAGAGCTAGAAATATTTCGATTCATTCCAAACGTAACGGGGAAAATCATCTCAGGAGCATTCCATATTTCAGCTGGTAATACAAAAATACGGGCGTTAAGCGGTCAAGTGTGTGGAATAATCTCTTCGATTATGTTTGACACTATCACATAACAGAATACTGGGTCAATAAAATTAACACTCTAAATACATCTATGTGGTTATCAGCAGACGTGGTAGATAAATGGCATGATGTAGAACAGTGCCTCAATGCTAAATAGTTCCAGTGTCCATAATGCATTTTCGTAAGAAGAATAGAAGGCGAAAGCCATGTTCTTTTTCTTCTCAATCGACTGTATTGCTGGGTGCAACATGACTCCACTTAGCTAGCCTCAAAAAGCCAACTTCCTTAGACACTCCCTTCCCTCTCCCTGAGGCCTCTCTATGCTGTAGCAAGAGCATTCTCAGAATGCTTCCAGACTATCGTCTGCGCATGCACCGGGTTGCCTGGAAGGTGGAGATCCACTTTGTGGGGATCCGAGGCGCACCCGAAGCCACTGCGCGGGCATTTCGCCGTTCCGCGATTCCTTTCCCTCTCCCGTTCTCCCGCGGCGGCAAGTGGCGCCATCTTGCGCTACGCCCCGGCTCTCGTGGCGGCGCTGCACGCGGTCTCGGAGCCGCGAGATTCGGCGGGACTGACGCACGTGCACGCCGGGACAAACTGTCTCTCTCTCCTCGGACGCTGCTGGGTAAGCACGTATTTCTTTCCGGTCCAACGTCCCCTTTGGGAATCGCTGGACTGTAGCCTGCCCGGGTGCCTCGGCATCCTTGCAGGCGTGTTTACCTCAGTGTTAGCTCCGCTTCGGAAGGTGACAGCGCGAGCGGTGCTTGAGAGGCTGCAGGAAGTGTTTTGTTGGTTCGGCTTTCCGGAAAGGCTCATCACGGACAACGCGTCGTACTTCACCGCTCGGGTGTTTGATGATACGTGCTGTTCCCTGGGAATTAATCACTGCACCACTTCGCCCTACCATCCCCAGTCCAATTTGACGGAGCGAACCAATCGTACGCTCAAACCGATGTTGGCGGCCTTTGCCGAATATCAAAAGGACTGGGCGGACCACTTGAGTGAGTTCGCGTTCGCAATCCGAACCTCCGAAAGTCGCTCTACTGGTTTCTCTCCCGCTTTCAACTTCGGACGGGAGTTGGCAAATCCAGTGACCAGTGTCATGCAATGCCAGCTCGGAGACGAGGAAGCACCAGCAGACTGTTCTGCTTACGCATCAAAGCTTCAGGACAGGCTTTGTCGAGCTCTCAGTAGAGCAAGGCAGAGTTTGGCATCGGCCAGGGCGGCGCAGAAGGCCCAGTATGACCGGAAACATCGCCATGTCATTTAAGGTAGGTGATCTTGTCCTGAAGCGCAACCACGCTCTTAGCGACACGAGCAAGGGGTTCTCAGCCTCGCTCGCTCCTAAGTGGCTTGGTCTGTACCGAGTGGAGAAAGCTTGGACTCCACTCGCGTACTTGCTGAAAGATCCCCTTTCGGGAAAACTCAGCCGTGCCCGCATCGCAGACCTGAAAGCCTTTGCGTCGAGGTCTGACGAGCTCGCGCCAGCGCCCAGTGGCTCTGCACGCAAGCAACGGGGCACACCCGGGACGGCGGACCGCATTCGGACCACGCACCGGTATAACCTGAGAAAGCGGTCACCTTAGTGATTCCGCGCCGGACGGCGGACTTATTTCTGCAACCGAAGGCCCTCACCTTACTGTCTAACCCCAGTAGGCTAGCTTCTTTACAGCCAGTGCTCGCAAAGAAGTCGGCCCCCGCCCAGTTTGCTGCTATTTTTGTTTGTTTGAGTGTTCATTTTATACTTGATGTGTTTCTCGTATTTTTTTCGCATATGGAGTGTCATTTTGTTTTGTTTACTTTTTCGCTGTTTTTTTTTCTTTTGCCTGTGGAAGGGGTCGTGAATACTGGTGCTTATGCGGGGGGGAGGGAGAGGTACGAAGGACGCTACGCGCCTTCCATCGCGTGGCACTTTGGGAGAAGCCCGTCTTCGGAGCTGTGTGTGCGTGTGTACGTGCGTGGTGGATCTGTGCGTGCCCTGGAAGTGCGTGGCGTGGTGACGACACCATAGGAAACCACCTTCACCCTATCGCAGTGCACCCTGGAGGTGTTCGGGGACCGCTGACGTCAGACGGACCGCCCGGCTGTGTCCTTGTCTCGGCCGTCACCGAGAAGCCTTGCTGCCGTTTGCCTCACAGCTGCTGCGCGGGGCTAGCTGACATGGCAGCTGCGCCCGGCTCTCTGCCGACGCCGGGACGCCTTGCAGCCAATTTGGTTTGGCGTCAAAGACCTCTCTGTCCCAGCGAGGTCTTTGGTCATCCAGACTGGAATTCGTGACCTCCGAACCACCACCGAAGCGGCGTTCATCGGACTCGCGGGTCTGTCGTCGACTAGATCGACGAGCCGAAGGTGAGCCCGTTCCGGGCATGCGGACCTCAAACAGGCCTCCTGCCTCGCACTCTGGCTACTAGCATTACGCGCCGCCTCCCCTCCGCGCCGTGGACGCTCTCCCGTGTGAGCATCACGAACACTCGTCTTAATTTCTTTTACCCCCTTCCGTAGCACCATATTGTAGTATAGTGTATTTCAAGTGTATTGTGTTATGATTTTTTCCCCTTTTTATTTCTAGAGTAATTAGCAGCAGTTGTGGGCCTGGGCTGAGGTTAGCTGTTGCTCATTGCATAACGCCTTTGCATGCATGGGCGACGACCGGCTGCCTTTGCAGACCGGTATAGGGTAATTTAAGGAGAGGAGAATGTGGGGATCCGAGGCGCGCCCGAAGCCACTGCGCGGGCATTTCGCCGTTCCGCGATTCCTTTCCCTCTCCCGTTCGCCCGCGACGGCAAGTGCCGCCATCTTGCGCTACGCGCCGGCTCACGTGGCGGCGCTGCACGCGGTCTCGGAGCCGCGAGATTCGGCGGGACTGACGCCTGTGCACGCCAGGCAGGGTTGCCACTGACTTTCGAGTAAATGTCGCCAAACGACAAGCAAAAAGTCGCCAAAAGTCGCCATTTTTTTTACAAATTTGGCCAAAAAGTAGCCATTCTAGATATGTGCGGCATACCCAGTAATGAAAATTTCCACTCACGTACAGTCCCATAGAATACAGTACCATCCAAGACCCTTAAATTATACTGACGTTTCTTGATGCCAGTCGTATCACGCGCTTCACCATGGGAGTGCATGGCTCTGCTTCTCCGACTAGCCGCAAGATGTGCGTGGTGGCGCAAGGGTGAATGAACGAAACGCTCATGATATCCTCTCATCCCTGTCCTCTCGTTTCAAAGCTAAAAGTGTGGTATAAACCTTGGGCGAAAACCGTGAAAGCATTATTTGTAGACAGCTTTACGTACCCTAATATGAATTAAAAGGATTAAAAGGGTCATTGCAGGTAACACGACAGATTTCTTACAGGAACCGATCATTAGTGAGTCTTACACCTTTTCAGTGTGAACTAATATGATACCGGACATCACCGACCCTTTCATATAGTTACTTATATCTACACGCGTCAATCCGATGCGTTATTGCTGTATAACAATGTAAAATGTTATATATAGCAACTGTTTTTATTGCACACGCTCACCGAGAACAGTGAAAAATTTCTCAATAAATAATTTTTATTGCAGAAAAAGCCGCGTATCCACCTCTCTTCGCTATTCCAAAACAGTCTTTGCGAGCTGAACTGGGGGTACTGCAACAGTGAACAAGTCGCCAAGCTATTCAGAGCAGTTGGAGCTTTGGCGGAACAAATGGTCGGAAGACGCGGCCTACCCGTCGTCTTGCCCCTTCAGATGCGAAACTTCAGATAAGTTTAAAGGGGCCCTGCAACACCTTTCTTAGTTATATTGGAATAGTCTCATTATGACGTATGAATCTTCACGAGTCATATGCCGCAAAAATTTTTCGAATCCGTCAAGTCTAAGTGGTGTTACCAAATTATAGAGATCACGTTCCGCAGCTTTCTCCCTCAACTCAACGCCGCGAGCGCGCGGAAAGCTATAGGCAGCGAGTCGAGGGAAGCAGCGCAGAGGAGCGAGGCTCCGCCCAAGAGCGCCGGCGGAGTTTTTTCTTCATTTTTTTCTCTCTGACGTCTGGGCGCAACCACGTGGTCTGTACCGCCACTTCCGGTCGGCTTGCGTCGTTCTCGTCGAGCGGAGCCGATATCGCGCGTGCTTGAAAACTGCGCGTCGGTTTGGTAATGTTGGGTGTGCACCTCGAACGCAGTAGTGTTTTCATAGCTCTGCCAACCATGGAAGCAAACCTGCGCGCTCGTTTGGAACGAATGACAGCTGAGATCGGTTTCGGCCCATACTCCGATACACCGCCTCGTAAGACGGCACTGGCAGACGACCCCGAAGCGCCGCCATTACCGGACGCCAGCATTGTTATCGGAGACACGCTGCGCCCGTGCCTCGGTCGGTCGTGAGAACGTGCCGACGATGCAGTTCTCAGCTGATGAGGCAACACTCGAACGGCTGCCACTCTCAACGGAACCGGCGATGGTCAAAAGCACAGAAATATTCACGTTTTCGGCACTGCGCATGGCGAAGAAAACAGAACCACGCAACTACGAGCAGACGAGCTGTCGGTGAGACCGGAAGTGCTAATATTAATGTTTGTTCGGTGTTTTTAACGCGATAACAGAATATAAACATACGTATTATCTACTTATTGAACTCAAAATTAACAACGAAAGTAATAATGGGGGTGTTATCGTGATTTTAACATCAGCCAATGGTGGAACTGCCGACAATCGCGTCATATTTTGCGGACTAATACATCATTTGTCGAGAGAAGAGGGAGCGATTTTCAGCTGACTTTGAGAATTTATTGTAAATTCCAGGCCGTGCGCATCGCTGTAATATTTGGCTCGCGTGTTCTCGGGAGCCTCGACTACCGATCGGCAGCGCTTTTTGAGCATGCTCGAAAAGTGTTGCAGGGGCCCTTTAAAGCACCTAAAGCCATAAACCTATAGTCAATCACTGCCCCCTCGCGGTTCGCAAGGCAGTCAGCTGACTTACATTTTGCTAGAATGTCGCTGGGGGACGTTCTTGTACCTCCTGCATCTAGATGGCATCCCGAACTAAGGATCCCACTCACTGATCTTATTTTCACAGA
>NW_023615610.1:0-40001 GCF_013339695.2 Rhipicephalus sanguineus | reverse complement strand
GGCAGTGACGTGGTATTTTTGTTAATTCTCGCGTTTTGAAGAAAGGCTGGAAAAAGATAAACAAGCGAATTATCTTAGCATAGATTAAAAATGCAGATGTTTCTGAACAGTTTCTATTTAAAAAGTTAATTAAGCAATCTTTGTGAATTGCCGAGCTTGGTAGGCTGGAAAAAATATCCTGACGTGCTCTGTTTAGCTCAGAACAACATTTCGTGAAATCGAGACGCGTAGCACCTGTTTTGTTTTTAATACTTGGTTGGTGATTTTAGCTGAAACACCCTGATATATATATATATATATATATATATATATATATATATATATATATATATATATATATATATATATATATATATATATATATATATATATTTGTACGACCTCAAGTAGAGTGTTGGATTAAGGCAAGACGTGTGTTCGCTTATATATTCTGGTATGAATGGTATGCATTGTTACGCCCCCCGATGTGATATCCAAACTGAGCTTATGGCGTGTGTAAGCGGGCAAAGTACGCTGTAAATGGCTGCGCGATCATCGCGACGATTTATGACAGGGTATATTAGTTTTCACAAGCTGCGTCTTCTTTAAACTTCAACAAGGAGAGACTGATCACATGCCGGTGGGGCGTTCAACTAATAAGAAGGAAACACTAAAATCACCTTGAGAAGAGTGAGGGCTTGCGTGACCGTGTCTGGATCCAAGTACTCCCGGTAGAGGTTCAGGAAGCCAAAGTGGGACACAGTTTTGCCCCAAATCTCGTCAATCACGGTGAAGAATTTAGGGTTCTTGGAGTCTGTATCTAATAGTACAGGCCTGCAGAAGGAATTATACGCAAAGATCAGCTGCCAGAAACCGGACACGCCTAGAACACCTAGCCTAAAACACCTGATATATACAGCTAAACATTACGATTGTCATTACGATTGTCATTACGTGTGACTCACCTCATCAAATTCAGAATTTGAATGTTCGATGTACCGGCCAGAGACAAGCCAATGACGTAGTAGGAAGGTCTCGTGGTGGAGGTTTTCGGTTTCAGGTAAAGGTGCAGCTCCTGAAAACAGCAAATGCGTTGAAAAGGCCAGGTCTCCTTTCATAATCTCAACTGCGGTACCGTCAATGCTGTGAGACTTCCTCGCGGCGAAAATCATATGCAGAAAGCTATCTGATATGTTTCAGCAGGCAAGAAATAAGCCTTCTTCCCAAATAAATTTTAGGGTTAAATTGACGACGAGGAGATGAAGTGCACGTATTAGCTGCGTGCGAAGGTAGCCCTAATAAACAGGATTTAGCATGCCTTACTTGAGTGAGAGGAGTCTCGTTACAATATAGTTTAACAGACGCAATTTCACCGTAGATAAGATGGAATACTTGTTCGCTCTTGCCACACGTATAATTTTAACCCCGCAATTAATTATTCATTAAGCATTAGAAAAAACAAGACAAACGTTTAGCGCAACATTGAGCCTGAAGCGATGCAAAATAGCCGTTGAAGTGAACATTCCGAATGAAAGTCTCAGCGAGAGATAGCTCTTCTCAAAATGCTGGCCCTAGTGACATTCCCTGTGACAGGATTTATTATGCTACGCCTAATATTAGATCTGGATCAAAAAAGGGAAGCTTGAACGTCAGCCTTTCGATAGCTTGTGTACCACGCATCAGATACTTTTCAGTCCTGCATTATTCAGAAAAAGGGTTCCATAGTTATTAGCCGCTGCCATTTTCACACTTCACTCTGAAATTAAAGTTTCGCTTTTTGCTGAAACGTGCTTCTCGCAGTGGGATGAAATTGCACGCCAGCTCGTGCGCAAGTTGCGCCGCTGTACATAAGCATTTTATCGACTCAAATGTACGCAGCTCGTGCTATGTATGTGTATGGGGGGTACTGTGTGGATTTAAATGGGAGGAAGGAGGGAGAGAAAGGTGGTCATGGTGCTTGTTAGTTGGCACAGTAAAATCCATTTAATTCTACACTCGTTAAGTCGGAAAATCGGATTATTCGTATCTGTTTACTTGTCCCGGCCAGCATACGCATTGTTCAGTAGCATAAAACTCGCGTGAAATTGGTGATATATGGCCGCAATCTGGTTAATTCAGACAATCGTCGGAGCGCACCAAGCACGAAATGCCGCAAATATGCGCGCAAAGCAGCGAAAACGGCGTTCGCGGACAGTCGAAACAACAGCGGTCTTTCAGAAAGACCTGGTCGCCAGCCAGAATCAAGTTCCTGGTACATAATAAAGTATGGGTTCAGTTCACATTCCGGCTTAAGATGCGGGGTCTTGAGCCGCGTTCACAATGTCAACGAAGTCGCAAATGACGAAAATTGTGGCTTTTGCACTGCTGCTGTGCAAAATATTTATTCGATTTACGTATTCATTAAGAAAATGAAAGTGCATTGATGAAACAGGCATTTTTTAATTGTTTTCTTGTTACTTTCAGTAATTCGACATTCGGTGAATTAGAAAAGCTTTTTTTGGTACCGCGAAATCCGAATTCGCCAACTTTTACTATATAGCAACATTTTATTCTAGAGACATACATTGTTACGTCGCAACATTATTGCCAGTGTTTATAATTTTTTTGCCAACTTTACGTTCCTGAAGCTGATGAATATGTTTTTCAATTTTGAAGCATTTTACAGCTTGACTTGCTGCGTGACTTGCTGTTTGAGTATTCACGGAAGCTTAAGGCAACCACAAAACTGCATTACTCCAAGCGGACCTATTTCTGGATGTATGTACCTTCAGGGGTGTTTTTGGCGACTTGAATACACACATACATTTTATTTTTGTTGATACGAATCAATAACTTCCTTAAGTGAAAATGTAGCATTCCAATATCTAGCTAAAGAACCACTTTCACCAAAAGGGCGAAGCAATGAATGCGATAGCAACAAGCTCTAATGTTATACGAAGTAAGGCTAGCCGCTAACTCCTTTGGATCCGATATCGCATAACGCAGCAAAACACTGGTTTAAAGGGCACCTAAATTACCTCTGAAGATACGAAGATTCTTCTCTCTCGGCGTGTCCCATCTTTGCGGCACAATTCGTGACGCCAGCAGTTCGTTCAATTGACGCCAGGATGAAATGAGCTCTCGAGTGGTCGATATACGAGAGATATGTGTTGTGAATGATCTACTACACTGTTTTGCCATGCAGTCGCGTGCCCGTTTTGCCTTGACTCACCTTACAATTACGCGCCATAAACTGATTTCACTTTGTTTTCTGCGTTTGCGACTGCGCAAGCGGAGATATCAGTGTGTAGTCGAAAAGCGCGAAATCCTGACTGGTGCAACGCTGAGTGCTGACATTCGACGTGTTTTATGAAGAAATAAGTGGTTTTATGAAGGAATAAGCGCTTCTAGGAAGGGTAGTGAAGTCTAGAAAGAAACTACTGTATCGCTTTTGAACGCGGTGTGGTTTAGGGGTCCTTTAAGGGAATACGCCCGCTTCATGGGACGAAGCGGTTTCCGTGCTGTCTGCTGTCTGAACGCAAAATATTCTGCGAGAGCACAGCAAGTTACCAGCTGTCTACTGATGCCTCTCAAGATAGCGTGCACGCCAGCGCCCTCACGATCAAACTTCGCAAATCCTGCTCAAGCGACGAAGACTTCCCCCCCTCCCGCTGCCCCACCACCGGCGCCCCTTCATGCTCCTTCGGCTGACAAAAGGCGGCCGGGGCGTTTCCTCTCTGCTTGATGAGCTATCGACTGCAGGCATCTCACGCGGGCCAATGCTATGGCATTCATCCTTCGTGCGACGGAGACGGCCGGCTCGCTTCATCTTTGCTTCAGGCGCGTTCGTCCCCAGCGCTGAGGGCTTTAGCGCGCGCGCTACGAAGGATGCACGGGCCGATGTTATCAATTTGGACTTTATATCGAACATGAAGGTGACTACAAGAAACCGCCGAGATTGTCCCCATAATTGCTATCGCAATAAAAGCAAGTCAGCATTCGTTCAAGTACAGTAAAATTAACATCGTAGAACCATACTGACTTGGAGACAAATTATTTTTGCAGGCAATATAGCAATTGTAGACACTAATATATATAACAATATTACCTGTAGTACTGTAAAATGAGCGTTTATTTCGGTTTAACATCTAAGTTTCTTAACTTTAGTATACATTGTCATCTCTGTGAGAAACACATTCATACATGTGTGCATAAATCTATCGAACATCAGGACAAAATGTGTTACAACTGCAGAAAATATGAGTGTTTGCACCCAATTGCAGTGACGCAGAACCACCATTTCACTTGGTACTCTATTCATTGAGATTGGATACTCGTCGTCAATAAACACTTGCTATCTCTATCATTTCTAGCATTTGCAATATGATATGACCAATATATTACATACAGAATGTATTTTTCACGCTAAGGAGATGATAGTTTAGTGAAAGGCTTAGCCATACGGCAGCTATATCAGCTCTATAAATTTCCTCTTACCCAAAGCATTTCTCGTTTGTTGAGGATGGTAGTCGCCTTTTTTTTGTATAATGGCTTTGACCCGGAAGACAAGAAAAAACGATTTTAGAAAACTGGGAGGTAGGCAAACATATTTGGATGGGAACTGGTTGCTTTTTTTCAGTCAATAACAGTGCTGAACGGATCATTTTAGGCTCCAGAATAGCGGTATCGCATGTGTACTATGATATGAAATTGCCATAAAACTTACTCTTTTTCATCCTGGTATTGTTACTGATTATACCGCACGGCGTGCGCGACCTCAAATACCTACGCAGAAAATTTAGTAGCTGCAAAATATGCTGAAACAGATTACTCATATCGTAGGTATGAGAAATAAGCCACAACGACAAAAGAAGCTTTACCCCGCTCCTCGCATACTTCATCAATATGAGGCTTCGTACAGAAAGATTATTCAAGTAAAACACTTATGTCTCTTTTTTCGAAATTACTCAACCAGAACTTTTGGCGGTGAATTAAGAACAACGCACCTCGATCTCACTGCGATCAGTGCTAGCTCCTTCCAAAAGAATATCTTGTGCATATCTTTGACCTCCCATTTCAAACGAATTAAGGTTTGTTCGATTTTACTTCAATGACCCTTGGTAACATATGAGTGCCGTATCATGCGAATGCGTAAATATTGCGAAGATCTTTATAACGCTGGAGAGGTCGTTAATCCACAGTAAGAAAGCTGTTCGTCCAAAAAGAATGCCTTTGTGGACACCTATAGTTCTTTCACGAATCTCGGATTCGGTATCGGCTGTTTCCAAAGTGTGCTTCCTGTTGATAACATTTTTACTTCGCTTTAGAAACGCCTCATTAGAGCCATAGCCTTTAAATTTGTTTATTAACACGGCTATGTGAAAGAATGGGAATTTTAAGTGGTGTATTTGGTAACACGGTGTGGTTCAGTGTGTTAGAGGATTCATACATATACATCTTCGATCCGTAAACTGAGGAGACTGGGTCTGGTAAAAAAATAGATTAACCCAATCGGCACACAAAAATTAAATTCTTGATGATGGTCTCCTTGAGCGGAAACACGGCTATATATTGTTGGTTAGCGTTTTTCCATCGACTTTATTAATCACCCAAGTACATTCTTCCAGGCACACATCTTGCCCACTAAAAGGAATTCCCCGAGAATTGATAAAAAATACAAGGTCGAACAACCATTTGCACGTGCTTAGTCTGCTCTTAGCCCTTTCGGAATGCAAACATCTTTCAAGCAATAAAACCGGAATAAGTGACCGCGGTACATTCCAAATCCTCTTTATAAAAGCTTTTCGAAGAATAAAAACAAAGAACATCGACATTTCTTTTATTGCAATAGCAATTGTATGGGCACTCTCGCCTGGTGTTTTCCGTCACCGTCGCCGTATTGTAATAATGTTAAATATTCATATTGTTACGTGAATGACGACTCGGTAGACTAGACCGTAGACTATTTACACGATATATTTTCAGTAGCAGTTGCAGCGCTGACCGGTTCAGCTCAGAGCCCGAGCGGAGAGAGATCTTCCTTCTCCTCGTCCGGCGCACACGCGCAATGGTTCAAGGGGCTGGCAATATGCATGTAGCATAATCCCCGGCGGCAGGAGCGCCGTCTCGGCGCATCAGACGTCAACGTCACTGGGAGAGTGGTAGGGTTTCAAGCGTGCGACATGTACGATATCGCTGGCCTGTATAGACGATGAAGGCGACGAGGCGACAGGAGCGATTTCATAGGTTAGAGAGGTAACCGCACGAAGGACTCTGTATGGACCTGTGTATCGAGACATTAGTTTTTCCGACATCCCAACGTGATGGGTGGGAGACCAACCACAGCAGGACCAAAGAACCGGGCGAGAAGTGCACGTCTCGGTGCCTGCGACGTACAACCGCCGTTGGTTTTCTTGAGAAGTCAAGAGGCGAGTGCGGGCGGTTTCACGTGCATGAGCAGCCCTGGTGATAGCGTCAAGGGCATATTCGCTGGTCGGTACTGCGGGAAACGGGATGATGGTGTCTAGGGGCAACGTTGGTTGTCAGCCGAACAACAGAAAGAATGGAGAGTAACCGGCAGTGTCGTGGCGCGAAGAATTGTACGCAAATGTCACGTACGGCAAAGCAAGGTCCCAGTCAGAGTGGTCGGAGGAAACATACTACGCAAGCATGTCTGTAAGTGTTCGATTGAGACGCTCGGTTAGGCCATTTGTCTGCGGATGGTAGGACGTAGTGAGCTTGTGCCTCGTTCACATGACTGCAGAATGTCGGCAGAAATTCAGACTGCAGAATGTCGGACCGTGGCCGCACCTTCGACAGAAATGTGCGGCCACGGTCCGTAAGCAGCTGGCGTGGAGCTCCATGTTGCAAAATCACGTCGTGTAGGAGCAAGTCGGCGACATCTGTGGCGCAGCTTGTTGGAAGAGCTCTTGTGATGGCGTAGCGCGTGGCGTAGTCTGTGGCCACAGCTATCCACCTGTTGCCGGAGGAAGACAGGGGAAATGGGCCAAGTAGGTCTAAGCCAACGCGAAAGAACGGTTCTGACGAAATGTCAAGGGGTTGAAGGCACCCGGCGGAAAGCGTCGATGGTGTTTTGCGGCGCTGACATTTCTCACACGCCGCAACGTATCTTCTGACGGAGCGTGCAAGCCCTGGCCAGAAGAAGCGTCGGCGGATCCGGTCGTAAGTGCGCGATACACCAAGGTGACCGGCCGTTGGAAGGTCATGAAGTTCGTGAAGGACAGCCGAGCGGAGGTGTTTCGGAATAACAAGCAGCAGGGCTGGTCCATCTGGGTGAAAATTGTGGCGGTAGAGAGCACCATCTTGGAGGACGAACGAGCGATGGGACCGGTCGGTAGACGATGATTCTAGGCGTTCGATGATAGTACGCAAGGACGCATCTCTGCGTTGTTCGTCGCCGATGTTTGTCAATAAGGAAACGGAAAAGACGCAAGCGTCGGCGTCGGTGTCAGGGACGCTGCTCGATTCATCGACCGGGTAGCGGGACAGGCAGTCTGCGTCCTGGTGTAGGCGGCCCGACTTGTACGTCACTGTGTAGGTATATTCTTGGAGTCGCAGAGCCCAGCAACCAAGCCGGCCCATAGGATCCTTTAGTGAGGAAAGCCAACAGAGCGCATGATGGTCCGTTATTACAGAGAAATGCGTGCCATATAAATATGGGCGGAACTTCAAGACTGCCCAGACAAGAGCAAGGCATTCACGCTCTGTAATGGAATAGTTGCGCTCGGCAGCTGTAAGGAGGCGGCTGGCGTAGGCGATAACGCGGTTGTGTCCCTGTTGTCGTTGGGCTAGGACGGCTCCGATCCCGTGACCACTAGCATCGGTTCGGACCTCAGTCGGAGCGGATGGGTCAAAGTGGACCAATATAGGCGGCGCTGTCAAAAGTGTGACGAGGCGAGAAAAAGCGGCGGTTTGAGCGGGACCCCACGTAAAAGGCACGTCTTTCTTCAGAAGTTCAGTGAGTGGTCGAGAAATTGTTGCAAAATCTTCCACGAACCTTCTGAAGTAGGAACAGGGTCCCAAAACTCCGGACCTCCTTCGCTGATTGGGGTACAGGAAAACTCGTGACTGCACGAATTTTCTCTGGTCCGGCTGCACACCTGAAGCATCGGACGAGGGGGGCCCAAGACGGTAATCTGCCGGCGGCCGAAGTGGCACTTCGAGGAGTTCAATTGGAGGCCAGCTCTGCGGAAGACGTCAAGAATAGCTGCCAAACGCCGAAGGTGGGTCTCAAATGTAGGCGAATATACAAGGACATCGTCGAGGTAACAAAGGCAGGTTGTCCATTTGAATCCTTGTAGCAGAGAGTCCATCATACGCTCGAACGTGGCTGGGGCGTTTGCACAGACCGAACGGCATAACCTTGAAGTGGTATAGGCCATCCGGAGTTACAAACGCAGTCTTTTCTTGGTCTTTCTCATCCATAGCAATCTGCCAGTAGCCAGAGCGTAGGTCTATTGAAGAAAAGTAGCGCGCGCCGTGTAGGCAGTCAAGAGCGTCGTCAATTCGAGGTGAAGGGTAAACGTCCTTTTTCGTAATTCGATTCAGATGGCGGTAATCACGCAGAAGCGCCACGTGTCGTCTTTCTTTTTAACGAGCACGACGGGTGACGTCCAAGGGCTCGATGAGGGTTTCAATAATGCCTCTGGCTAGCATCTTGTTCACTTCTTGTTGAATGACCGTGCGCTCGGCGGCAGACACCCGATATGGTCGGCGGTGAATTGGAAGAGAATCACCGGTGTTGATGCGGTGCTTTACAAGGGAAGTCTGGCCTAGTGGTCGATTATCTACGTCGAAGATGTCGCGGTAAGAAGCCAAAAGGCGGGTTAGAGCGGCTGACTGCTCAGGTTCGAGGTCCGGGGCGATCATGTGACGCAATGCCATGTCGAGGTCTGTGGTATCCGGCGGCCGACAAGGAAACATCTGAGCACACGTCGGCAGCGAAAATGGTGACGTGGTCATCTGATAAGGATCGGAGCGTGGCGCCTGAGATGCCTTGGGGTAGCACTTGCTTCGTGAAGCCGAAATTTACAACAGGGAGATGTATCCGGTTAGCGGCTAAGGTGACAACGCAGTGTGGTACAGTGATGTCGCGCGCCAGAAGGACATCAGCAATAGGCCGTGACGACGTAGTCCCCGTCAAGCACCGGTGAAGACGTTGCCAATTCGACGAATGTTAGGGCTTTAGGCGGCATGCGGATAAATTCTGTGGTACAGAGGCTGGTCTGGAGTTTGGGCCTAGTATCTGGCAGAAGAGGAAGTTCCAAGCAAAGAGTACTGGCAGAACAGTCGATCAGGGCAGAATGTGTCGAGAGGAAGTCCATCCCTAAGATGAGGTCGTGAGGGCAACTGCTGAGCACGGTAAAGAGGACGGGAACGTGGCGGCCGGCAATGCTTATTCGAGCGGTACACATGCCCGTGACGGCAACAATTCCGCCATCGGCGACGCGTACGGCTTTAGTTGTAGCAGGCGTCAGTACTTTCTTAAGCCGACGGCAGAGATGCGCGCTGATGATGGACACCTGAGCTCCAGTATCAATTAACGCCGTCATAGAAATACCGTCCACTTGAAGATCAATTAAGTTCGTGTTCGTAGTGAGCGTAAAACGGAGGATATGGTTCAGAGGACAATGATGCAGCACTACCTCCAGGAGCTGCACGACCTAGTTTTCCGTCCGGGACGAGACGTAGTTGGGCGGCGACGTATAGCGGCGTGGTTGAGGCGACGGGGAACGACGGCGTTGGGGCGACGGGGACCGAGCAGTAGGGCGGCCGTTGGGTGCGTCAGAGGCAGCGTACGTACGGCTGGGAGAATACTGGCGAGGTGTAGCGTATGGGCGAGTAGGCGACGAGAATTGGCCCCAATAAGGCGGCGTCCAGGTGGTGCGGCAGTGACGGGAGACATGACACACCCGGTGGCAGCGGAAGCAGATGGATTTGTCGTCGGGAGTTCTCCATTCCGATGGGTTGCGGGATCTCGGAGGAAAATAGGAGTCACTGCGGGGTGCACTCGTGGGCGTCGGTCGGTATTCGGGTCGAGAGACGGAGCAGGCGACAGGGAAACCGAGATTGGCAATTTCTTGCCGCACGACGGCCTGAATAACAGAGACCGTGAGGGGTGCTTGGACAGCGGCTTGGTCGAAGGGAGGTGTGTGGAAGGGCGCTGGACTTGCCGCTTCAAGCTCCTGTCGAACGATGCGCGTCACATTCTCCTCAAAGGGTGGGGTGGCGCCGAGATCGGAGCACGTTGACGTGACAGCCGTGTTCGGTAGCCGAGCGAATTGAGGCACTACGCGGCGGCTTTTGGCCCTTTCGAAGCGGCGGCATTCCTTAATGAGGTCGATGGTCGAGACATTTGTGTAGACGAGCAGATTGAAAGCGTCGTCCGCGATGCCTTTGAGTACGTGGTCCACCTTGTCAACCTCGGACATTTGTTCGTCCACTTTTCGGCACAGCGCGAGTACATCCTGAATAACGAGACGTACGACTCGGTCGAAGACTGGACACGGGTTGCAAGTTCTTTTCGTGCTGCCACTTGGCGACCGGACGGGTCTCCAAAGATGTCGCGCAGTCGCTCCTTGAAAATGTCCCAGCTGGTGAGCTCGGTCTCAGGAGTCTCGAACCAGACACGCGGGGTGCCTCCCAAGTAGAAGATTACGTTGGCAAGCATCATGGTGGGGTCCCATCGGTGAGTTTGGCTAACACGCTCGTACATGCTGAGCCAGTAATCAACGTCAAGGCCAGCTTGGGCGGAAAATGTACCGGGGGTCGCGGAGGTGGGACACCGTAAGGTACGTTGTGGTTGACGCCGCAGCTGTAGACGGAGACGTGCTGTTGGCAGTGGTAGCCATGGCCGGATACTGGACGGTGAGGCCGCTGCGAAGCTTCGTGGTGAGGACGGGGAACACTCCACCTCCACCAAATATGTTACGTGAATGACGACTCGGTAGACTAGACCGTAGACTATTTACACGATATATTTTCAGTAGCAGTTGCAGCGCTGACCGGTTCAGCTCAGAGCCGGAGCGGAGAGAGATCTTCCTTCTCCTCGTCCGGCGCACACGCGCAATGGTTCAAGGGGCTGGCAATATGCATGTAGCAATATCAGTGATTTTACGCCCCAAAACCACGATAATATTATGAGGGACGCTGTAGTGGAGGTCTCCGGAAATTTCGACCATTTGGTGTTACTTAACGTGCACTGACATCGCACAGTACACGCGTCTCTGGTATTTCGACTCCATCGAAATTCGACCGCCGCAGCCTTTGGTTCAGTAGCCAAGCACGGAAACCGCGACCACGGTGGACCCGCCGTTATGTCCTGTATATATATATATATATATATATATATATATATATATATATATATATATATATATATATATATAAGGCCTACAGAAAAAGTTGTTCAGAATAATATTTTCCGGAGCGCGCGACCGGCAATTCGAACCTGTGACACATCGCTCCGCAGCACGCGGTGTACGCGTACGTCATTCAGCATGCTAACGGCGAGCTATTTATATACAGCAGTTACCGCTGGCGGTACGCAGCACTCGGAGGCACTTCAGCGTGTTCTTTGCATCACCAGCGAGATGGTGCGAAGGGCGCGCTTTAAAGGTCGTCGCACCGCTCATTGCGATGCGTGCGGTCCTTCTACCTCTACCACCTGCACATTGCCCTAGAAGGAGCGGTCGCCCGTGCGCACGAGCTTATCCCGTGAGGGGGAGTTTTGTACGTCTCGTGCTTTCTAGCTCAAAGTTCGCGTTGAAGTTAAAGAGCGCACAAACCGTCATTTCGCTCGTTGCAGCGGCTACGTTTGCGAAAGGACGCGCTGCTCAAACACAAAGAAGTAACAACTGTGACAGTTGTTGGTTCCCGCTCGTGCAGTGTATACCTGTGCATCCGTTTCAGGCGTCCTTGTTTGTGTTTGAGCAGCGCGCTTCAAGTGTCAAGCTGTGAACGTTTTTAGTTGGCGCTCATCCTGTGTGTTCTTTTCGTGCGTCCTTTGTGCTTGCACAGCGCGCTGCAAGGTTTGAGCTGCATGCCATTCTTCGCGTGACATTCCAATTTGTTGCTCTCGCATTCATTGCCTCCTCTTTGCGGAGAACCGTTACTATTTAAAACTTGCAAAAGTTCCGCCAGCAATTTTAAAGCGTAAAATGTTTTTAGGCCACGTTGTCGACGACCTTCCAGTAACCCTGAGCCAAACACCTGAGCGTCATTGAGCCCCTCTAAAGAACAGGGTCGTAGCCAGCCAGGAATTTTTTTTTTTTGGGGGGGGGGGGAGTATGCATAGCTTTTGTGCGATCGCGCGGGCGTTTGTATGGGTGCGCGTATATATACGCACGCAAAATAAATAATTTCGGTGGCAGTGGCGAGGGCTGTTGCAATCTCCTACTCCCACTCCCCTCCACCACTGGCTACACCAATACAAAGAAGGATAAGCAAGCAGCGTTGCGAGAACACGATGACAACATCCGGGCAACCAGTGAAAACATCAAAGAAAATGCGGGCTTTGGCCCCCCGCTATTGGCACAGTACCACATTACATATGCTAGTTATTGCCCAAACATGTTACAAAAGTATTGCTTCCGAGTTACTAATGTTTGTTCACGATATCGCTGAAGCTGTACCTTCTCGTATCTGAAGTTTTGTTTTTCATTTCCAACAGTGACGTACCAATGGCAGATAGACGGCACCATGCAGACGCTTGATTGCCATCTTTTGGCGCTCAGACACCGCGTGTTGAGCTCTTTGCAACGCAAGAAGTCCGCGTGTTTTGCGGCGCAGGATTTAAGTGTGTGGCTGGCAACGTCACCAGCCGTCATGTTATGCGGAAAGCCATTTCATACACATATACTCTTGATAACAGAAGGGCCCGCAATTAGTTATTTCTAATGTTTGTAGCAACCATAGTTATGACGTCAGAAGTATCAGATGTAAGATCACCTTTATATCAATGTAGAAATTATCGTTGCATGATGATGGCGGTTGATATATATATATATATATATATATATATATATATATATACACTCACAGAATGTTTCAGCTAAAAAGCTCCAAGTAATAAAACACGAAATGTAGGCGATATGCATCTCGAATCGGTGCAGTATTGTTCTGAGCCATATAGAGCACGTCAGGATATTTTTTTTTCCAATGGACGTGGGGGGATCGCATGACCACTTTCAGAGACATCACGCAACACTACAGACTGAACAGATGCAAATATCCACCACCCCACGCCAAACTAAACAAGAAACAGCAGGTTGCCTGGAGACAACTACAGACACACACGTACCCGAATTCGGTGATCCTTCGCCTCTGCTACCCAGACATTTATACGTCCGACGAGTGTAAAGCCCCAATCGCATGCACGCGATTTTCGGGCGACGGGGACGAGGGACAGCGACGAGCGCCATGATTTGCTGTCGCGGAGGGCCATCCATCACCGTCGCTTGTCGCGTCGCAGCTTTCTGGAAAACTAGAAAAAAATCGCTTGTCGCCCGGAAGTGAGTGTGACGATTTCCGGCAACATGGCAGCATCACCGATCCTCGCTTCGGTTGCAATTTGCTCTTGATGCTTCCAATCGGCGCGTACTTCAATGAATGCAAGTTATAGCCTACCTTCTTTGCAACCCCATCTCACGTGGGAGTGAGGCAGCGGCCGTATTTTGTCGTTACTTTGATTGACGGCTCGTTTTGATGTTTCGGTGGTAGCTTGCTGCAATGATGGTAGCTTGCTGCAATGTCAGTTGAAAGTGCGTCGTAGCGTCGTAGACATCGTAGATGCGTAGTAGATAGATAGCGTGCGCTTCCGGGCGCCCCCTCGAGGTCACAGCAGATACTTCACCCGCAGTTAAACAAAACATTGCAAAAAAAAAGAAAATCCCGTAACGCTGCTGTGACTTCCTTATCTCACACAAGTCAATAATAAATTTGACATGCTGCCATTCATCTACTCTGTAATTCTTTTTGCAATTTACCTGCGTGCACGCAATAGTTTTAAATCTAGCAACCATGACACTTTGTCGCGAACGTGGTGGGTGCTCCCGTCGCGACGCGACATCGCGACGGAGCCCGTTTGTCGCTGTCGCTCGTCGCCGTCGCTCGAAAAATCGCGTGCATGCGGTTGGGGCTTAAAGCGTGCGGAGCCAGAGCGACGCTGCAGCACATGCTGTGGAAGTGTACCGGTATAGCGAGCATCAGTCCCCTACGAACCCGGTAGACATGGCAGTCTCGAACCGCGAGGCGCAATGGGGGGCGGCTCTGCTCAGCCATGACCTTGCCGATCAACTGTGGGCCGTCCGGCACACCCAGGTTGCCGCCCGGGTCCAAGGACTCAAGGACGTCACCTAGGCTGGGGTGCTTGTAGCCCTACCCCACTCAATGAAGCCGGACATGTTCAATAAAGCTTTTACTCACTCACTCACTCCAAGCTCGGTAGACAACCAAAGGTTGCTTAATGAACTTTTTAAATAGTAGCTCTACCGCAAAATCTTCAATACAAAAGTTGTAGCGCTTGTTGAGAACGTAAGTTTTTTTTTAATCTATGTTAAGGTAGCTCCCTGTTTAATTTTTTCCAGCCTTTCTTTAAAGCACGTGTGAATTTTAAAAAATAAACACGATTGCCGTCTTAGGCGGGGCGCTTTTATTGCCCTCCAATGTGAGTTCAACGAATTAAGAAAACCGCGTTGCTCACAGAGGGTCGATTGAAAGGGATGTCGGTGATTGTGGCATGGACTTAAGTGAAAAAAGGGGCGTGCCGTTTTAAGAAAAAAGATTTCCTAAATTAAAAAGCAGCCGTCACGTGCAAATGCCTTATACGAAACTTTAGGCAGAGTAGGCATTTTATTCTTTTCCTTTCGCACCAATAAAGAACACATTGGAAAGAGCGAGGGTGACAGCGTGATGAAGGAGCGAGATAAAAGATTATTCACTCACACATGGCGGCCGCTTTTTTCGTCGAAGGCTTTTTTTTTTTCTGAGACAGATCGCCTCTGCCATCACTTAAGGCACGTTCACACCAAGTGCGAATGTGGAAAGCCACCAAGTGGAAAGCGCGGTGGTGGATCCGGAAGCGGACACGGATTATCCGCAAAAGCGGAAAACCCGCCGGCCGCTTGCCCGGATTCCTCCCGGGCCGATTTTCCTCCGCGCGGAAAATTCGGCCGCTTTGACCGCAGCCAATCAGTGCCCGAGAAGCGCGTTTCAGGTATTGCGTAGTGCCGCAAGATGGCGACACGTCCACCGTGGATTGATGCATTGGCTCCATCCCCGCGGCGGAGCGGACAGGAGGCAATGCGGTCGGTCTGAACAGCCGCGCGACCTCGCTTCCTCTCCCGCTTTGAAATTCCGCTTGTCCGCTGCGGTGCTCCACGTTCGGTGTGAACGTGCCATTAACGTCCATAGCCAGTAACCGATAGCCTGTTCAATAGACCTCCATGCGGAGCAGCCTTTGATAATCGTTCAACTTGTAATTGAGGGAACTAAAAGCACCGTGCGTTATGGCACGCTCACGCCGCAAGCGGAGCACGCAGGCGGGCAAGCGGATTTCAAGCGGAGAAGCAGCAAAGCCGCGCGGCCTGTTCAGACGGACCGCGTTGCATTCTACCCGCTCCGGCCGCGCGGATGGAGCAATCCACGGTGGACGTGTCGCTATCTCGCCGGCACTACGCAACACTGCGCCGCGCTTGTCGGGCCCTGATTTGGTGCCGTCAAAGCGGCCAAATATCCGCGCGGGAAATTGGTCCGGGAGCGATCCGGGCAGCGGACGCGGGTTTTTCCGCTTTTGCTGATAATCCGCGTCAGCTTTCTGGATCCGCGCTCGGTGTGAACGCCGTTTTGGCGGCAGTGACGTGGTATTTTTGTTAATTCTCGCGTTTTGAAGAAAGGCTGGAAAAGATAAACAAGAGAATTATCTTAGCATAGATTAAAAATGCAGATGTTTCTGACAGTTTCTATTTAAAAGTTAATAAGCAATCTTTGTGAATTGCCGAGCTTGGTAGGCTGGAAAAAATATCCTGACGTGCTCTGTTTAGCTCAGAACAACATTTCGTGAATCGAGACGCGTAGCACCTGTTTTGTTTTTAATACTTGGTTGGTGATTTTAGCTGAAACACCCTGAATATATATATATATATATATATTATATATATATATAATATATATATTATATATATATATATATATATATATATAGATTATATATATATATATATATATATATAATATATAATATATATATATATATATATATATATATATATATTATATATATATATATATATATATTTGTACGACCTCAAGTAGAGTGTTGGATTAAGGCAAGACGTGTGTTCGCTTATTATTCTGGTATGAATGGTATGCATTGTTACGCCCCCCGATGTGATATCCAAACTGAGCTTATGGCGTGTGTAAGCGGGCAAGTACGCTGTAAATGGCTGCGCGATCATCGCGACGATTTATGACAGGGTATATAGTTTTCACAAGCTGCGTCTTCTTTAAACTTCAACAGGAGAGACTGATCACATGCCGGTGGGGCGTTCACTAATAAGAAGGAAACACTAAATCACCTTGAGAAGAGTGAGGCTTGGTGACCGTGTCTGGATCCAAGTACTCCCGGTAGAGGTTCAGGAAGCCAAAGTGGGACACAGTTTTGCCCCAAATCTCGTCAATCACGGTGAAGAATTTAGGGTTCTTGGAGTCTGTATCTAATAGTACAGGCCTGCAGAAGGAATTATACGCAAAGATCAGCTGCCAGAAACGGACACGCATACACAGAAGTATGCAGTATTAGCGATGAGTATTGGGACCCTCCTGACGAAGACTAACATAGTACGCGGTGCGCGTCCCCTTCCAATATCCCTTGACCTCACGAAGTTTTTCAACGCTCTTATAGAGTTCAGTGTTTAGTAGAAAGTTCTTTTTTCTTAATACAGTAAATTTTAGTTATACCGAAAGCAACAAAAAGAGCTTCACGGTTGAGATGATGAAGGAAGGAGCCCTCCAGTTCCTAGACCTGCATTTAGAATTTGACCACTCATGTTTGTTGGCGCTACCATCCTCGTTCACTGAAGCCACTTCTAACTTCACATCAGATCATTCCAAATTAATAAAGCAAGGTTTAGGCTTTTCTTGTGTCCGTGCTGCATTGCAGAAGTCCTGCCAGGATGGATTGCAACTAAGCTTTGATGAACAGGTAGTTAGGCTTAAGCAAGCGGGTTTTCCGGAACACGTAATTGCCCAAGTGTGCGATAAGTTGCGCAAACACCTAAAAACAAATGGAACGCAGCCTGGGAATGATGAGCGGACCGCTAGACAAAAAAGTACACGGTGATACCGTAGGCTCACCGAGTGGCACACGGTTTAAAAAACGTGGCCAAAAGATATGGTGTTGACGTATTTTTTTCATCTCCTCATAATCTTATGTCCATTTGCGCAAAGGTACAGCAAAGCACTGATAAGCAGAGGAAAGGCAGGGAAAATGTTCTTGGCAACTGTGCAATTAACCACAACTACCACTATACAGATTGCAAGGAGGCCATATTGTACCAAATACCTTTAGCATGCGGAAAAACTTACATTGGCCAAAGACGAAGATGCGTTAACGTTCGTCTTCGTGGACACGAACGATCATTAACAGAAACAAAGCCGGTTCCTCTCGCCGCTCATTGCCACGAATGCGGCTGCGCACCCTTCTTCAGTGACACAATACTTTTATCGCATCATAAAGAGCAGGTAGCAAGGGAAGTGATCGAGGCGTTCCACATTAGAAGAAAAGGAGATAAGTGTGTTAGCATGCCATCGATTTCGCCGAGTGACGCAGAATATTCGTACCTTTGCAGCACCTTCAGAGTATGATAGCTGCTTTTTTTATTTTACTTGCCTGAGACTTGTTTGGGTTTTTTCGCTTTTGGTGTTTTTATTTGTTGTTTTGTTGTTGCACATCACCTATATATATGCGTGTTTTTCCCAATAAACTTTAGTTGCGAGTCAGCGCCTCTCCTGTGCTTTTTTTACTTCCTCGTCGTCTCGTGAGAGCTGTTTCAACCAAGATGAACAAAGCAGAACCTTGCATAGTATATTAGAGCAAAGGGGTGGAAAAGGGAAATGATAGTGAGGAGGTGGGAAAGCAGGGGAGGGTGAACCATAACATAGCCATGCATGGTATATTACAAGAGGTGGGAATGGGATGTAACGATGAGGAGAAATGATGCGAGGGAAAAGAGGAGGGAGTAAAACATAGCATACGGTGGTAGAGTGTAGTATAGCAAGGAGTGGGAAATGGAAGAGAGGTTTAGGAGCAGAAAAAGGAGCAGGGGAATTGCACCAGCACCGCTGTTTCTTCATTCTTCGAACCACCAGCGCGTAGCTGTTTCAATTTTTTTCTCTTCCGAGTCGTATTAATGTTCGTGGTTTTGCACTGCCTCCACGATCGGAGGCATTGAGAGATTTCTGCACCTCTCCTCGTTTTCCACTGCCTCCGTGATCAGATCGCGATGTCATGTAATGGGTTCATAATCTCATTTGTACTTTGGCGATGTGTAACGTCATGATGACGTCATATGGGGACGTCACCAACTAATGATGATTTTTGCACCAGTAGTGTCGACGATGACGCCGATGGTCAATCTTCGCATTTGATTAGGCATGTAAGGCGTTCGCTTAGTAAAAATATTGCAACATGTGTTCAGCGATGGATGCCCACTCGCCTCTTTCTAGTGGCAGGCAACACTAGCTAATATTAGCCGCCACTTACCAAAAGTAACTGACGCTTAGCCAAGGTAGTGCACTTCTGTCCAACATTGGCCAAGAGTTTGCTACCACTAGTGAAATCCAGCACACGCTAAGAAAAATCCTCCAGTAGTAAGGAGCGATACCCAATAGTAGTCGGAATGAGCCAACATAAGCTTGCACTCATTAACAGTAAGCCAAGATTAAGCCACTGCTAGTCAACTGTTACCGAAAACTATAGACACGATTACAATTACACAGTACTAACTGGAAGTTGGCGAAGAGTTTAGTTTGGTGGGATTCAATACCAAGGAGGATTACAAAAATTCTGGAGTAGAAGTTTTCGCCACGCATTGCCGAGAAATATGAAGCCCCGGTTTGCCGTTCGTTTGTCTCAGAAACACGTTGTTTTCAGGAGGCTCCCGCTTAGAGGAAAATTGGTTTTCTTGTGTTAATGTGAGCGCTAGGCTAATTGTGAAATAAGAGACCGTTGTTCCCGACAAAAGCAGCCTATCGGGATGAGTATTGATACTTAATCAATAATAAAATCTGCCCAGATTTCGTGGGGCTTCTCAAGGACACTTGTAACACAAAGGCACACGTAGAGCATATCTGTCCCGAGCGTGCAAGAAAAGCACCGCCTTCACTTCGCTATACGTCAATGTTTTATTTTTCCACTGGTAAGATGGCGGATTCCTGGATTCACTTATGACACGCAACTTCCAGTCCAGCAATATTTTCTACTCCTCCTTGTTAAATAGAGGACATCTCACGCCACGCATGCCAGTATTCCCATTATTGTTTTTGTTTGGAACATTCAATATGTCAACTAAGTAACAAATGCATGACAATTAGCCATGGAATTCCTACCACGACAGATCATTCATGGCCTCATTTTCTTTTCTCATTAATAGGCATAAACGGGAGACAAAAAAAAACGATTTGTATTTATTGGTTAAATTACCCTTTCACTATACCGAAAACACCCCACTGGCTGCGAGACGACGTCGGTAAGCGAGGAAAACGCGCGAAAGGAAAGGGCGGGTGGCGACGCCATATTAAAAATCCCACACCAGTCGCCCACGACTTCTACCAGGGCCTACGTTGATCGTAATCGTAAAAATGAAATACTTGGTCTTCTGAAGCAGCCAGATACTTAACACAGGAAATTAAAAAAAAAATTCGTTGAGGTAGTGAGGCCGAAATACGAAAAAAAAAAACTTCAAAATTCGTGACGTCACTATCGGTGATTTCAGTGGGCCATTTACTAGTGGAAACTAGTGAAATTGCGTTCTCCTCTATTATTAACCTATGGTGGTGATTACCGCCGCTAGAGCTTTTAGACTAGATTTTATCGGTCTAATTTAATTTATTTTAACACGAAAGTGTTTTATGCCGGGCTCCACTAAGACTCAGTGACGTATTTCCTTCACGGAAATGACGTCGAAAAAATATGCGCAATCAGATGGCAAAGAAAAAAGGTACCGTCAACGGGCATCGACCCACGACCGCCTCGGTCCGCAAACAACAGATGCCGGGCACCTATCCACTGCCACGGTCACAACTCTGAACGCTTTACGAACGCGCCTTTTATATCTACCACTCTCCCGGTCAAACTGGGTAGTGTTGACCTCTGGGAGTGGTAAGGTAAAGTAAATCGTCATTGCTGTGGCCTCCGCGACTAGCGCCTGCGACGGGTTTACGCGTCCGTCCCATTCGGCGCGTTTTCAATAGAAGTTGAATTTTGTCAATGCCTTAACACGTCAATGCCTTAACACGCCCAAGCGTCGTAAAAGCGTCGGCCTCGCTCAGCATCACGCTAATACAAACCAAAAATAGCTGCGACGCTCGCCTGCCTCACCTGGCTGTAACACCGCGTTCCATGCTCATGCGCTCGCCCTGAGAAAAATCGCGGCGGGCTACCGGGGCGGCACGACGCGCTTTGCGTTTCTCTCTAGTCCGGCGTGGTGTTCAATCATTTTAACATGCCGCGGGATGGCGACCAAGTTCTGTGTCCAATATGCGACGCTCTTCTGGCTATATCACAACACGTTCCTGATTACGCTTTCACCGCTAACTACTACAGCTACCACAAAGGTTTGTTTAATCATTTAAATGGACGTTAGTCTTCGGGATGGAGATGTACCACGAATCATCAAAGTGGGTGCGTACACGTTAAACGGCGCCATTAGCTGCCAGACATCAATATACATTGTGAAACTCTTATATCAATGTACAGTGAGCATTCAGTTACTTCTGTAAGGGCACGCTTTACTTTCGTGTTATTCCGATTGCTATGACGGAGGATCAACCGTGTTTTTTCAATAGTGTCCCTTCAACATGTAGTCATTTTCCTAAAAACCCCACAACGGCTTCAGGGCGTAATCATCATGTCATAAGTAGACATCGATTTTTCGGCAAATGCCTATTTTGTTCATTGCGCTCCTGTCGCCCAACTTTGATATATAGCAAGAATTAGAGGTCACAAGGGCTTTTAGAGTTTTTATAGTGACTATAAATGTCTTTTTGGGCTTTTTGGCGCCTAAATGCCTGTAGTGCCTATAAAACCCTATTTTAAAAATCGGGGCCTGTATGGACACTATTTAGCCTCAAGTATCGCTTTGAGTGCAGATTTAGACCGTATTCATTCACCGGGCAACTTGACAGTTTCGGAACTTTAGGAGTTCAGGCTAGTTCTTCTAAGTTAGCCAACATTCGGATACAACGCAGCAGCACTGATAGGACGCACCCGGCCAGAATACGCCGCCCGCGCTGACATAGCGCGAGCGGTTGCGAATACGAAAACCGCAAGGACAGCAAATGAAGAAAAAAAAATTATGGGAGCTTTGCACAATTTCGCCACCTGGATGAAGAGCAAAGCTTGGAGCCTTCCTTTGTTCTCTGTATTTTTCTCTTTCTCTATATTTATCATCTCTTTGTCTCTGTTTCTCGTATCTATTTTTGTATCTGTTTCTCTCGATTTCTCTCATACTCGTTTTATCCATTACCTTCTCTTTCTCGCCCTTTCTATGTTTCTTTCTCTTTCTTCACTTTGTTTCTCTCTATTTATCGCTTCTTCTTTCTTTCTATCTCTTTCTCTCTCTCTGTCTCTCTCTCTCTGGTTCTTTGTCTTTGTTTATTTGTTTCTCTCTTTTTTCGCTTTTTGTCTTAATCTCTTTTTTTCTCTCTCTTTTTCGTGTCTGTTTCTCTTTCTATGTCTTAGTCTGTGTCTCCATCTTTTGATGTCTTTATTCCCTTTGTTTCTCGACATTTTTCTCTTTCTTCTATTGACTTCTTTCTCTCTCTGTCTCTGTTTCTTCTCTCTATTTTCTGTTTCTTTCTATCTCTCTCGTTCAAGTGTGTCACACGCTCCACTTCGCCGAGCAGAGTTTTCGTTTAACGCTCACACCGACTCGCCAGTGGTGCTTGCCCAATTCTTGCGGCGCATACCCACCTGAGGAGTTTTGCACGGAAGACCACAAGTTACCGATAGTTTAAACAGTTTCACTGTAAAGGGAATGAAGAGCACACGTGCCGGTTCATGATGATGATAGTTTGTACGAATGAACACAATTTACCGACACCTCAAACAGCGTCGCTGTTAAAATGCAGTGTTCACGCGGCTTTTGCTTTGTTTGTAATTTACTTTTTAAGGTGTTCGCCGACAGGGGAGAAATCTCTACGCGATTCCACCCGGCCAATACGAGGCATCCCTCCCTTCTCCTATTTTAGCAGTCGAGCTATCTGCTTCTCTTCTGCGCTTCTCACCATGCTGAAAAGAAAACGTCCCAGGTTTGTTAATTCGACAGTGGACACTTCACTCACCATGCTACAGAATAGAAGAACAGTCGTGTTCCGCGAACTATGCGGGAACAAGGACGTTTGCACGGTTATGTTTAACTGTGGGCGCTTTCGTGCATGATAACAGTAACATTTCTTGCTTTCCTGTTATGGGCACAGATCGCGCACGTCTTTCTTTTAAAGTTATTTGCATTTATGTAAAACTTATTGTGCCTATATATACGACGTTGAAGCCCTAAAACGTTTTGTTGCTCTCATTTTCGGCGGCTCAAACACGCTTTTTTAATGCCTAAAATTCCGGCCTCTGGTCATAAGTGCCATTCTTGCCATGATTTGTATAGCTTGTTAACTTTAATTAATGCAATCTAATTACGGCCATGTTTGTTAGACAATGACGTCATGACAATGCCCCATTTGCTAGATGCAGTGACGTAGCCCGCTTTCTAAATGGGGGGGGGGGGGGGAGGCGGATGCTACTCGTAGTGCACGGCACTCTGTGCGCGGAGCGCTCGTGGCCATACTACTATGTAGCGTCGGAAGTGACATCATCACAGCCATTAGCCCTGCGTCTATGGCGGATGCTGCCGCCAGGACGGCAGTTGACGTTGTTGTAATTACGAAGGCATAGAAGCTTGCAGCCGCCACAGCAACGATCGCTTACGATTGGCACCCTCTGGAGAAAAGGGAAGGCTGGACACCCGATTTCCGGCTTACTGCGCGGTATCTAGGCTAGGAGGCATTGGTCGTGCCATGACGTTTGGTACTGCATACCGACGCAATAAAATGACCAAACTGGCATCTCGATGTCTTGCCATTGATATCTCATGTTATTCACGCATGTTAAAGAGACATGCGTCAATAACATGAACCGATGCCAAGATCTGTAGTTTTTTGGCGATACCATCACGCCTTGCCATGCGAATTCCTGCATTTATATACGAAGTAAACAAAATTCCCACGACAGCAACGAGGCGTATGAGAATGATAGATATAGATAGATAGATAGATAGATAGATAGATAGATAGATAGATAGATAGATAGATAGATAGATAGATAGATAGATAGATAGATAGATAGATAGATAGATAGATCGATAGATAGATAGATAATAGATATAGATAGATAGATAGATAGATAGATAGATAGATAGATAGATGAGATAGATAGATAGATAGATAGATGGGTTCAAAATCTTTTTAGTTGACCAACACAAGTTTAGCCTTTAATATCCCACCGATTCTGTTACCGACTGCAAAGACTGCCAAACTCATGAGAAAATTGGAACCCTTTGTAAACTTTGCTTCGCTTTAGCTTTAGCTGTTACAAGGGCTTTGAACACGTTGAAACAGCGGAAGGACTTCACTCACTCGGGCGCAAAGGATAATCCCAGCTTCGTCTTGCTGTACATCACCGCTTTAAAGATAAAGTATTGAGGACCCAGCTCCAGCTGGGTGATGCCCGAGAGGAAGTTGCTCTTGCCGTTCTTGTACAGGGAGTCGTAGAACATGTAGTCGCACATGCCGTCAACAGGCAGGTAGCCCACACTGGTGCGCACCGGTTCAGACACAGTACAGACGTATGGATAGGAGGGCAGGGGTTGGGCCGCTGTCGAGAAAAACAAGTCAATCAACCAAAGATATCACAGCAGGTACGGATATGCATTCGCTCGTAGGAGAAAACTACGTGGAACGATTACCGGCCTGAACGCTTTGAAGCGAAGAGGTTTCCTTGGGCGAATGCAGCACCTCCTATCGTACCTCGTGGTAGAACACGCCCAAAAAGATTGGTGTCTACAGACACTTATATCATTTTTACCGAGCTGAGTGGGCGATCCCATACTGACTGGGTGTCGCTCACCTTCCTCCGTTCTAGTAGAGTTACAAACGCAGGAATAAATACCAGCACTGAACAGCGTACCCTGCCTCCTTAGCCGAAATTAGGCAACATGGGATCGACACGTCACCGCAGGCGTACTGCAATTTACTGCGACCGGTAATGACAGTGCTCTTTTACCTTCAGGTGGTCCGTTGGGGGCAGGAATGGTCGGAGCAGGCCGCGGCCGCCGAGTGGCTAAAACGAGAAGAAAAAAAGAACAAACAAAAGCAATATTTTCAAAATAGTAGCATTAATCTGCCGGTTTACAGGCGTGCAAGCAACTCGAAGTCACCGTATCGTTAATGCATTCCACCAAAATATAACAAATCGCACCAATTGTCTCTCCCAATCGGTTGAAAGATTCACCAGCGAGCCAGGTTTGCCGATCTCTCGTGCGACATCACAATGACCGCGAAAGTTTTCACAAAATAAGGCGGTGGCACTAATCATGCAATATAAGCCACAGTAAACTAAGATAAATATTTACCTTTAGATACATTTTGGACATTTGCCCTTGCCTATTTCTTATCTCACAAGCTGGCTGCAGTACTGTGCAGGCTACGCGCCTGCTTAGGAAAAGGAACAGCGACAGCCCCACAAGATCTGTTCATCCGCGCCGCCTTGTCTGCTCCGCGACTCTACGGCGCCAGCCAGTCGCCGAGTAAAGGCAAGCAGGCACAAGCAACACAAGTGCCGAATAATGTCACAGTTTCGTCACAAGGGCGAAGCACTAACTGCGATAGCACCAAATTGGGACGTTATACGCAGTAACGCTAGCAGCTATCTCCGTTAGGACCCAATCTGGTGTAACTGTACGAAATCTTAGAGGACGCTTGAGCTTCTCCTTCAAGAGTAGAACGCGATAGCTTAATCAGGCCCTGTGCGCATCTGCTTCTCAAATGCTAGCCTCGCTTTGGTTCTCCGTGCATGCCTCAACCGTGCCGTAAGAAAAACGAACGATTGTGCGCGTAACATTGGTCGTTTCAAAGTATGCTAGAATGTCTACTGCAAGGACAGTTGGGTGCCCACTACGCCATAATTCTAGGGGCTAAGCACCTTCGGGTCCCGGTTGTCGGCGTGCATCGTGTATCCTCGGTTGCTGTCGCGGCATGCATCGCCGTCGCTGTCGGGCTGGTCCATTTGCTAGAGCGCAAGAGAGGGCGCCACCGCCTCAGCACTTGCCGTGCGGCGAGAGAGAGCGATCGGCGCGCATTGACTATGGAAACGCTCTTTCTGCGATTAACGCTGAACTATTAGCTCGCAAGGAACGAGGACGCGCTCTCGCCCGCGAGAGACAACGCCGGCGCAGGCAACGTCTGCTAGCGAGTTTCTTGATTGAAAAAACCGACTGCTCGCGCTGCACAACCGTTCACGTGCCACCCCGTATATATAGGCATTGAACCTTGGCGTGCAATGTAGTGCCGATGGGAGATATCTGTTGTGCATAGTTGAACAATAAAGATTCGCAGCATGCGCGTTAACTAATAGAGAACTGCGGGTCTCTGTCTAATCTTCTTCTGTCTCTCATTGTCCATTAGCAGTGATTTCGCTTTGGGAAACACCGGCGCACACTGCGTGCTTCGCTCCACAGGGTTCACGTTAGTGGAGCTGAAACACCCTTCCTACGTGCTACGGCCCTCCAGACTTTTTTTTTCCTTTCCGAATCAGCGAAAGGCCCTCTACGCTTCCGTAAAGAAAGAAGGAATACTACGCAGCTGTCCCCTTTGTTGATGATTTTGCTCATGATGATTAAATGATGAGCGCTTTGTAATGGCTGAGCCTATAAAAACACCGACTGTTGTGCAATTCACATGTTTTGACGCCTGGCGCGATTTTGAGCTGCCACGCAATATTATATGCGTTAATGTGACTCCGTTCACTACATGACATGTATATAGTGTTTTTTTTTTCTAAAGCAGTTTCGAGAAATAGCGCAGCTGTGTGGTACAACACCTGCTTGCCATGCAGACCGCCTGGGTCTGATTCACAGTCGGACCCGAAGATTTTATTATTTAGTTATTTGCATCTCTCTCGATTTTTAAGTCACGGACAAGATTTTCGCTCACAGCCATCGACACCGACGCCGACACCGGAATTTCTGCGAAACGAGCTCTGTAACGCTATCGCGTTAAACGCTGGCGTAAGGAAACACGGTCACTGCCACGAGTGAGGCGACCTTCGTGCTGTATTTCACTTCGACGCAAAACACGCGGTGAGAATGCAGCAACTACAAGGGTATGAACCGTATGCTCATCAATTTCGAGATAGCGAACGCGAAATCACGCGATACCGAGCCCGTTTGGTCTAAGTTCGCAGTAGCCGGTCTTGCGACGCAAGCCTCCACCGGCACACTTCATGCCACTGCGCGCGTCAAAAAAGGCCGGCGCGTTTCACCTTCTTTGACGGTGCCGGAAAATATGCACCTCGATATGCATATAGCTGCTACCACAAACAAAAAGAAAACGTGTCGGCACTATCTTAAGCGGGTGCCTCCTTAAATTTATGGAGTGGTCGCCGCCCGCTGTGTGACCCGTATGTTCTAAATTTTAGGTTGTAATGCTTTATATTTCTGGTCTGACACTTCGGCAGCAATGTCTTCGTGATTTGGCACTGTTTACAAAGTCACTTCCAATTCAAGGTGCTTTAGGTTTATGAGGGGATGCAGAAGAGTGAGCTTGCTCCCTAAAAACTCACAGGGTCTTTTACGCATTCAATTAAGACGACTCGAAGGCGAAAGCCATCTTCTTCTTCTCGGTCGATGTAGTGATCCTGCCCCGCTACCCTCCGACGGCTTTACGCAGCTGTGCGCACCTTTGCATTGCCTCCAGGATCGGAGGCACCTCACCTGATTTAGCGCCTCCGTGATCTGCCGACATTTGACCAAGTTACGATGTCATGTGATGATGACATGATCTGAAGACACGACAAAATATGTGACGTCTTGATGACGTCACACATTTTGGCGATCTGCGACGGCATGATAACGTCATACGGTGGCGTCTTCACGTGATGACTTTTTGCATGACTCGTCCCCGACGCCGCTGGACAGCGATGCTGATGATCAAAGGGCGCATTTGATGAGGCATTTCAGGCTTTCGCATTAATAACTCAGAAAACCTACCCGATGGTTTTTTATCATAGTGTTTGGCTCGGCAGTCATGTACACTCTGCGTGTGCCTTTTTACACCTTCGTACATATTCGCATCAGTATGTAATTTAGGTGAATAAAACGAAGTCAGAAGGCATAGTTTTATGCTAAAGAGCCCAGCAAACCTACATCGCAATCGAAGGCGCAGACATCCATTCATCGAGAATTAGATACCATAGTTGACAGTAGAGAATAGGGCTCGCCTGAGTTAGTCGGGTGCACATCCTGAGGAGGGTTTTTAGCCGAACTCACTGACAAGTACGCAGGAAGAAAGAAGACACGTCGTCGTGCTTCCTGTGTCCTTTTCAGTGGGTTTCGCTGGATACTTGCTCACAAAGTTGACACGTTGAAAATTAGGCCACCCTCCTACGCATCTCCGCACAACCACTTTCACAAGGTTGGCACAGCCCAGTCCATGCATTGACCCATTTTTAGGTCCTGCATTGACCTCTATTTAAACAATACATTGACCATACATTTAAACCACACAATGACCTGTTCAAACCATGGCTTCAAGAAAAAACAGGTCTGCGTGGAACACGCAGCACCGTCACAGCGGAAGCTGGAAGAGCGTCTTTATTTGAGCCCGTTATAAACACTCTTGGGGCGCCTACCACAGGTACAGTTTCACGGTGCCCGTTACGCCATATATCATAACTTTGTGAAGTACGGAAGTAGACACTATGTCGTTATTCATAATTCTGCGGAGAAGCGAGGCACTCGCTACGCATCATTACGATGTGGGGTTTGTTGATGTTGTGACTGATGACAGTAAAGAATTGTGGTTGAGCCGTAAGGTTGAAGTCTGGGTCAGTTGGTACATGACGCTGAAAGAATGAACCATTCAAAAAAAGGAACCTCGCAGGACAGAAGTCGTTGCTCCATTTTTAGCCTTTTTTTCTTTTGGTCTTTTGACTGGCTCATCTTGCAGAAATATGGCTGAGCCCTTTGTAATTGGTTGGAATCTCTAAACCAGCCACTTGTGATGAGTAAAGGAGGGGCACGAGGCGCGTGCCGACGTGGAAGCGCGGCGATGGTGCGCGAGAAGCAAAAGTCACCCGATGGCACGCGCAACAGCCACGTCGAAGCAGAGGATTGGCCAGAGAGGGGCTCGTGGCATGCGACCCGAGCCGTAATGGTGCACGACGAAAGAGGATCATGGCACTGTGCTGTGGGTCACCGGACGGAGAAGATCGAGGAAGGAGCAAGCGTCGCACCCGCGGCGAAAGCGGCTGGTACTCGGTTGGGAGTGGCGGAACGCAAGGCCCGGGAGTGGCCGTCGACCTTGGAAGGCTCCAAGCGAGGCTGCCCGGACCGTCGCCCCTCAATACAGCAGTTCCGGGATCGCCATCAGCCCTTCTCTTCTCGGCAGGACGGCTGCAGACCACAGTGCAGTCAACGAGACGCCCGTCACCTGTGGAGTCCCGAAGCAGGGACCAAGGCCCAGTTAGGCCTAACCTCCACGGACCGAGGACGGAGAAGACTACTGGGGACGCACGCGACGAGAGCGAGCAGCGGGCTGGACGAAGGCGACCGACGATGAACTTCGAGGACTGAGGACGTCGGCGACGGTCTCGACGAGGGATTGACGCGACGGGAACTTCGAGGTCGTCGCGACGAGCTGTAAGAACGTTCGATTGTCGCAACGCCCATAGTGGCCAGACTGAGTGGAGGACGTAGCTAAGCCTAGCTAGAACGCTTTGTTAGCTACTTTCACTTCTGGTTAGATTTTGAGAAATGTAAATAGGTTTTTGTTTGCATTATTCAGTGTCCTTAACGCGTTTTTCTGTAACTCTTTGTTCATTATAAACCTTGTTGTTTTTGCCCGTCCTACCACGGTCTCCTGTGCCCATCTCACTCTCCCGATCCGTTTTGGCCAGCACCCCCGAGATAACACGTGACAAATAATTGGCGAAGGGCAGTTCTAGATGGGAACGTAGATTTTGGAAAATGTAAATAGGCTTTTGTTTGAATTATTCAGTGTAATTATTTGTCACGTGTTATCGGGGGTGCTGGCCAAAACGGATCGGGAGAGAGTGAGATGGGCACAGGAGACCGTGGTAGGACGGGCAAAAAACAACAAGGTTTATAATGAACAAAGAGGTTACAGAAAAACGCGTTAAGGACACTGAATAATACAAACAAAAAACTATTTACATTTCTCAAAATCTAACCAGAAGTGAAAGTAGCTAACAAAGCGTTCTAGCTAGGCTTAGCTACGTCCTCCACTCAGTCTGGCCACTATGGGCCTTGCGACAATCGAACGTTCTTACAGCTCGTCGCGACGACTCGAAGTTCCCGTCGCGTCAATCCCTCGTCGAGACCGTCGCCGACGTCCTCAGTAGTCCTCGAAGTTCATCGTCGGTCGCCTTCGTCCAGCCCGCTGCTCGCTCTCGTCGCGTGCGTCCCCAGTAGTCTTCTCCGTCCTCGGTCCGTGGAGGTTAGGCCTAACTGGGCCTTGGTCCCTTGCTTCGGGACTCCACAGGTGACGGGCGTCTCGTTGACTGCACTGTGGTCTGCAGCCGTCCTGCCGAGAAGAGAAGGGCTGATGGCGATCCCGGAACTGCTGTATTGAGGGGCGACGGTCCGGGCAGCCTCGCTTGGAGCCTTCCAAGGTCGACGGCCACTCCCGGGCCTGCGTTCCGCCACTCCAGAACCGAGTACCAGCCGCTTTCGCCGCGGGTGCGACGCTTGCTCCTTCCTCGATCTTCTCCGTCCGGTGACCCACAGCACAGGCCATGATCCTCTTTCGTCGTGCACCATTACGGCTCGGGTCGCATGCCACGAGCCCCTCTGGCCAATCCTCTGCTTCGACGTGGCTGTTGCGCGTGCCATCGGGTGACTTTTGCTTCTCGCGCACCATCGCCGCGCTTCCACGTTCGGCACGCGCCTCGTGCCCCTCCTTTACTCATCACATTGGGCCCCTCTTTCAAGAGTTTTTCCCAAAAAACTGCTTCTGTCCCCTCGGGGTTAAGGCCCTCTGCTCTTCAGATGTTGTCTTAAACTTATGACGTGCATCTTCTCTTCTGTTGAAATCTACTTTCACTGCACGCTTGTCCTCACCACGCACTTTCACTAACAGGTCACAACACTACACTGCACTGAACCCATTACAATGTCCAGCAGTTCATCGTGCGAAAAAACTATATAGCTACACACAGAGATAGCTAAACTACCCACAATACACCACACTCACTCATCGAAAATATTCATAAACTCACTTACAATCAAACTCTACTCTAAATAGTCCTCAGTCAATCTGTTCAAGGCCAACTCCACTGCTCAAAACTATTTCTCCTAGCGCAGTCACCAATCAAATGCCACTTGCTTAATCTGCGTTTCTTCACACTATGAGTCGGTACTTCCTCCTCATTCGCCTCAGCAATTGCCATGCACACCGTAGCACTCTCTTTGTTTTCTGCCTTTCAGCCTCCTTCCTATCTTGCTTTTTAGCCATTGTTCTTTGGCATACCTCGCATGACTTGACATATCCTCACATCGCTCCACACTCCTATCCAAAAGAATTCTTCCGTGATCTTGTCAAAAGTGTTTTTCACTCCCTGGTGACTGGCCCTTATACTGTCATGCCCCAGTTTTAACACCGTATCCTTTAATTCCTCCGGCACCATCAGCTGCATGACTCCTTTACCCGAGCTAAATACACACTTGCGATACACCAGCCCATTCTGTTTCACAAATTGTGCTACCGTTTTACTCTTCTTCCTTTTCATAATCTCTCCTAATTTCGCCTCGCACGCTTGAATAGATGGATCCTTCTCCTGCAATTCCTTGAACTTCTCCACTGATACATCCAACCCCTTAATGTCGGTAACTTGTGGTGGTCTTATATTCTTGCTCACGTTACTGGAGGCCTTATTTTGCACTTCTGCTGCCATTTCCATTTCTACTTTTGGATCCTCACCTTCTGCTGGCCCCAAATCTTTACTATCTTTACTCTGCTCCACGCTTTCTTACTTCTCCACAATGGATCAGGTCATCCGCCTTTCTCACACCAGGTACATTTCCCACTACCAAGTCGTATAGGGGATCCTCAATACACTTCGCGGTAACCAGCCCCGTATAGAATGGTGTAACTACCTGTATTTTAGCTTCTGGCAGATACCGGATTGTTCTGTCCACAAAAACCACTGGCTTTACCTGCCCTGTCATATTCCGGTGCCACTAAACTTTTCCGTACCAACACGGTATCAGCACCTGTATCTCGCAACACTGTAGCCTTGTGCCCTTGCACCTCGCCTTCTACTACAGGCATGACTGTTTCTTTCTGCCCCTCATCTCTGTATCTCAAAACACACGCAGCCTTTTCTACTGACTTTGTCTTGCAATCCTCTGCTTTGTGTCCTCTTTTTTGGCATTTTGAGCACGTCACTGTCTTTCATTGTGGCTAACCTTTGTACGACAATTGACGGCAATATGTCCCGGCCGGTTGCACAAAAAACATCGCTGTTGTGCCCTGAATTTGCTCATTGGGACCTTCTCTCTAGCCTCTTCCTCCGCTACCATAGTACCTTCACCGACCCCCTTTCCAAGGTTTCTGATACCTTGCGCCTCCATGAACTGGTCGGCCTGCCTTGCCATTTCCTCTACCGTGCCCACCTTTCTTTCTTTCAAGAATACGGCCAACTTGCCACTGCACCGGTTGAGGAATTGCTCTCCAACTACCTTGTCGCGGACGCCTTCGTAAGTTTTTGCTGTCTCTGACAGTCTATCCATCGATCAAAGTAGTTCGACAGTCGACAGACAAACTGCTTGCCAGTCTCGGAATTCTCAGGCTTGCACGACCGGAATTTTTCACGAAACCCTTCGGCGGTCAGCCGGAATCTTTCCAATAAAGTTTTCTTCACCAAGTCATAGTCTAATGACTCTGTTGCTGGCATGCGGCCATACACGCTCAGTGCTTCTCCCGCGAGACAAAGGCTCAGAGCATTGGCCCACTCCCCTCTCCCAGCTTTGCCCTATCGCGATCCTCTCAAAACGATGCAAGTACGCATCCAAGTCGTCCCTTGCTCATCAAAGGGTGCCATTAGTTTACGAGGCCAGACAGGCTTTCGTCCGGGAGATGGCGAATTGGCCGACGCTGTCGATGGGCCACTACTACACTTGCATCGTCTCGCGATGCTTCACTCACTAGTGCCAAACGCACCTTAAGTTCCAAATTTCTTTTTCTATCTTTTGCTCTGCGAGCGTACGTTCATGTTGCTCGCGCGCTCGTTCATGGTCCTCGCGCGCTCTCTTCTGTTCTTCGCGCGCTCTCTCCTGTTCTTCGCGTGCTCTCTCCTGTGCTTCGCGTGCTCTCTCATTTCAACTCGCTCCGCATTCTCGAAGAACTTTAGCGTCTCCTCCTTGCTCATGCCAAGTCCTTGGCCACGGCCGCCAACTTCCCAATCCATCTTCGCACAACACGAGAATCAGTGACCGGGCAGGATTGTATCCTGGCAGGCTCGCCAATTATTTGTCACGTGTTATCTCGGGGGTGCTGGCCAAAACGGATCGGGAGAGAGTGAGAGGGCACAGGAGACCGTGGTAGGACGGGCAAAAACAACAAGGTTTATAATGAACAAAGAGGTTACAGAAAAACGCGTAAGGACACTGAATAATACAAACAAAAAACCTATTTACATTTCTCAAAATCTAACCAGAAGTGAAAGTAGCTAACAAAGCGTTCTAGCTAGGCTTAGCTACGTCCTCCACTCAGTCTGGCCACTATGGGCCTTGCGACAATCGAACGTTCTTACAGCTCGTCGCGACGACTCGAAGTTCCCGTCGCGTCAATCCCTCGTCGAGACCGTCGCCGACGTCTCAGTAGTCCTCGAAGTTCATCGTCGGTCGCCTTCGTCCAGCCCGCTGCTCGCTCTCGTCGCGTGCGTCCCCAGTAGTCTTCTCCGTCCTCGGTCCGTGGAGGTTAGGCCTAACTGGGCCTTGGTCCCTTGCTTCGGGACTCCACAGATGACGGGCGTCTCGTTGACTGCACTGTGGTCTGCAGCCGTCCTGCCGAGAAGAGAAGGGCTGATGGCGATCCCGGAACTGCTGTATTGAGGGGCGACGGTCCGGGCAGCCTCGCTTGGAGCCTTCCAAGGTCGACGGCCACTCCCCGGGCCTTGCGTTCCGCCACCTCCAGAACCGAGTACCAGCCGCTTTCGCCGCGGGTGCGACGCTTGCTCCTTCCTCGATCTTCTCCGTCCGGTGACCCACAGCACAGTGCCATGATCCTCTTTCGTCGTGCATTACGGCTCGGGTCGCATGCCACGAGCCCCTCTCTGGCCAATCCTCTGCTTCGACGTGGCTGTTGCGCGTGCCATGGGTGACTTTTGCTTCTCGCGCACCATCGCCGCGCTTCCACGTTCGGCACGCGCCTCGTGCCCTCCTTTACTCATCACACACTCGTTAGACAGTTCACATTGTGCAACGCCTCATAGTTATTTTACTCTTCTAACACGCCCCATTACATCTGTTAACGCGATTCCTCAACCAACATCACGCATGTATGCGGTCATCACGCAAAGGAGATTCAAGCATTGATGTCGCCTTGGGGTAGACTGCTCTACTACCACGTAGAGGGCTTAAGTGCAACTCTCTCGATCCTGGACATTTGTTAAATGCGAATGCATTTCTTTGTCGGGCTATGTCAGGCGTCCGGCGTTGTCCGCGGCGCCCTCTCCCATGGCAACAGCTGCGGGCGCGCGCGCTTATCCACGCCCCTAGCAACCGGAGCGTGTGGTCCGAGAGAGTGTAGGAGAGGGTAGGTGCAATGCTTCGCCGCTCCTTCCTCGCCGTTCGCTCTCTCTCCTCCCTGCGCCCCACTCTCCCGCCCGCTCGCGCCTCACTCTCGACCGTCGCTGGCTGGGCGCTCTAGAGGCGATGGCAGAAGTCGGTGAAGGCGATGTCTGACGGCAACGGTACCTCTCTCGGCGCAAGAAATGCATTCGCATTTCCTCACGATTCCCTTCGGGGAGATGGGGGCATTTTTTTCTTATTGTGCGCGATATCGCTTAAAAGGACTTGTTAGGCTAGTTGGTCACTTGTCATATTGAAGATATTCTACGCAACTTGGCATTCACTCGAAACACATCACATTCACACACGCATCCACTCGGAACACACCCACACATAGCGCTCGCTACCAACTGTTTAGTGTGCGTGACCGATCATATGTACATCTATAGTATGATGCGCAAGAGCAGTAGGCAACAACAATACGCATGTGCAATGATCTACCAAGTGAAGCGAGATCCAGCCACCCCTAACAAAACAACAAAGAAAACAGTAAAAAGAAAGAGAAAGCAGAAAAGGCAAGCTAGGAGCACTTTAAATTCTAGCCTCGAGAAAAGAAATTTCCTTCTGAAACAAGCCGCTGACAGCTCGCTAACACACCGATCCTTATTTTTTTTCTATTACGTATGCTTCCAACGAAAGACGTGCTGATGTTTCGCGCTTCTTCCGAGAACCTGCGTATTTGAAAACCGCGGTTCACACCCACATGCGGCAGCATGCACCCAAGATGCAAGTACTTATTCTCCTCTTTCTTAGTTTTTTGCGCATGCTCCCTTAGCCGGTCATTCAAGCATCTTTCGGTTGACCAACGTACACTTTTCCGCAGGATATGGAATGGAGTATACAACCCTCATGGAGCACTTGACGAAAAAATTCTCATGTTTTTTTTTTTCTGGCAACCGCGTCTCTTGCCATTGCAAATGCGCGGGCACAGTTTGGCGAGTTCCTCAGGTGCCGGAAAAACCAGCGGCACCCCGTGTCTTGCAGCGGCCTTCTTAAGGTTGTGGGAAAGCTTATGAAGGTACGGCATCACTTGAGGCTTGGAACCCTATGAATCCCAGGCAGCTCTATCACTTTGTGTTCCACGTTTCACCTTCTGCATAAGTGACTCGGCGACCGTATTAGACTGACAAAGGGAAGCCCGCCGCCACCAACCGGCTGATCTGATTATTAAAAGTAGTGCGCATGTGATGTGATGTGGGCACGTCTTTGTCAACGCCGATTCTAAGCAAAGTGAAGCAACCCCTCTTTAAACTATCTTAGAGTGAGCAGAATCATACGGCAACAGTGCATTTTTCACACGCGGATGGTAAACCAGCAAAAGTGGTCATTGTCCCAAAATAGCTTGAGGTGTGAAAATTGTAGACAGTTCTCTCTGGGCCCCTCGGTCGTAAATTTTAGTCCGCGTCCATATTCTTTAAACACATTGAGCACACCATCGGAGAAAGAACGCTCAACTTCAACGTAATTGGTGTCATTAGTAACGGTTCAAGCGCACTTGGTGAGTAAAACCATGTTTAAAAATCTGAAGTATACTTGGGGGGTGAGAGGGCGCCCATTTGTCTAAAAGAACTAAAGTATTGTCAACATATCTAAAAATCTTTAAAACCTTCCCTCCACTTAAAATATTATCCAAAGTCTTATCTATATGCTAAAAAATATCACACAGAACTGGAGCGACACAGGACCCTATACAAACTCCTTGTCGCTGCAGATGGGCTTCTCGTCAAAGTAATAAAAGTGAGATTACGATAAATTTCCGAAAGCGCTAAAAAAGTCCTCAACGGACACGCCCGCGTTGTTCATAAACGAACCGTCACCATTACCTTCTATGCGCTCTCGAACCCAGTAGCTTATCATGAGGGACGAATAAAACAAGCCTTCCACATCTATCGAGAAAGCTAAGAAATCTGGGTTCTTTCGAATAAAATCGCCGAATAGCATGAGCTTTGGTACGGAAGGGATAATTCACTGAAAGCGTCTTCAGCTTGCTTAAAAGGAACTTGCTCACGTTCACTTGCCAAGAACCACCTTCACTAACTATAATTCTGAAAGGTATGTCCATTTTGTGGGTTTTTGCAGAGAAAATACATTCAAGTTATTACTTTTGCAACTTGCTATAGTCCTAGCTAGCGTGGGCAGGCCCACTTTTTTGCAGAACGCGGCCAACTTAGATTTTACGCGCACTGCGCTCTCTTTAAAGGGTAGGAAATTCTTGTTTACTGCAATAAGAGCCTTCTCATTGAAGTTTCCCTCCGGCAAAACAACAAAACCACCTTCCTTGTCAGCTTGCACTAACATTAAATTCTTTTCTTAAAAAACGACACTACATTGTTCAGTCTTTTGCTACTGCTGTTGTCCGTACCTTGGTCTGTACATTTGGAAATGCAGTCCATACCATCTAGCAGGCATCTTTCACAGTCCTGGCTGGCCTTTGCTGATAGATCCCTATTCAGGCCCACCAGCTCAGGGGCCGAAACCCTAGGTTGTACCGCATATGGACCCTTTTGCAGTAACTTTTCAATTTCGCTGACGGATTCCCATGACACCGACTTGCACAACGCGTGGGATCTGACGAATTTTAGGAGGTACTCATTTTTATGATATCTTTTACATGTATATACCACTATCTATTTTTTAACTTAATGATATTTTTTACGTTCATATAACGAGCATTCCTCTCTGGAAAGCCTTCGCGCCTCCATACAACTAACAAATAATGAGTACATTACCGAATCCCCGGTGAATGTGGTGAATTTCTGGTGAATCCGAAGGCTATTACATTGTCTTCCGTTGTATCCCAATATCTGTATCCGTGCCGAGGCAGCATTCAGGAGCTCTGCGAGTTATGCTGATAAGCGTACCCCTGCTGACGATCTCCACTACAATGACTTGCCGAGCTCCTGACGAGTGGAGATCGCCAGCAGGGGTACACTCCTCGAAATCAGGATATTGAGCCATAGGCGGCCATCAGTCTACAAGAGCAACATGCGTTGATGAAGAAAAAACTCAGAAATATCATTCCAACAGGAGTCATTACAAGGTATAGTCAGCGTATTATTAGCGCCGCCTTTGAGATGAAGTGCAAAATCTGAAGGAGGATAACATAATAATAATTGTTGGGGTTTATGAAGTCAAGAGTTTGGCGGAGTCCCACCTGGCCGGTGAATGACATGGACGAAGAAGACACTGCGCCGTCCAAAGTAAAAATATATTCTCAAAACTTTTAAGAATATTTTAGTTTGGTCGGCTTAGCGTCCCAAAACCACGATATGATTATGAGAGACGCGTTGTGGAGTGCTCCGGAAATTTCCACCACGTAGGTCTGTAACGAGCTCCTAAGTACACGGGTCTAAAGCATTCTCGCCTCCATCGAGAATGCGGCCGCGCGGCGGGATTCGATCCCGCGACCTGCGGGTCAGCAGTCGAGCACAATAACTACTAGACCGCCGTGGCGGGTTTCTGAATAAGGATTAAGAACACGTTAGACTCCTACGAATTTCTTCGATGAAAGCTGACGCCCTGGGGTGCCCAATTTACCGTCTCTATCAAAAGAGAAAACAACGCAAATTGTATTTACTGTCGTTGTACGATTAGCTTTGATAGTGCTTGTGTTGTGCTCGTCTTATCAGTCCTGTTCATCGCAGATATCCTGGATGACGTAACTGCGGCTTAGGCGGCCGCCTTCGCTCTTCTCACGGCTCTCTCCTTGCGCTAATGTAGTCATGACGGTGATCGTGCACCACGCATTCACCGTAGCGGTAGCAAGGCGCTTTCGCCTTCACTCCAACGAACTTTGTCGGCAGTTTTGATCATGAACTCGTTGCCAGCCTTAGTTCAGGACAAAATGCAATGGTGTAGTCCCTGTACTTAGATTCATCTGAGCTGCACATTAAAGCACTCCACGTAATGCCATGTCATCTGTTATGGAGGCCTCACAGTGGCGTTGCTGTTCCGGATAAGAAAGCCCTGGGATATATGCATTTACAAAACCTTACTTGTTACAACAGGTGGCGGCGTTGGAGTCGGTTCTCCTTGTAGCGAACGTGTTGGTGGCGCAGGTGTTGGAGGCGCAGGCGTGGGAGGGGCGGGTGTTGGAGGCGCAGGTGTGGGATGCGCACTTGTCTGGTATGGAGTGGCACCCATGCTCATTGGTTGAGGACCACCCGTGCCTGTCGTAGTTGCAACCGTCACCACGGGGCTTGGATATGATGCAGGAGGTGCTGAAGAACCGCCTCCTCCCCCTCTTCCACCTCCGCCACTTCCTCCAAAATCTTCAACTTCCTCTTCGGGGAGCTCACTGACGTCTAGTGAAAGAGGTGCAAGCAGAGATTAGGCGTAAACGCGATGCGCACAAGCCAAAGTAGGCACAACGCGCATTTTTCAAAAACATTCTTGCTGCAGCCTTTATCAGTTGAACATTTATGTAATTCGAATATCGTGTGCACATTGGCCGACGGTGCTATTTCCCGCTTTTTCCAGCTATAACAAGAATGGATGACATTATATGGCAATCCAATAACTCGACTGCCTGCGTACGACTGCGTTTAAAAAGCTAAACTTGGTATCCTTGTCTATGCTCAAGGTGTCTAGGATTGTCAGGCGTAGCTTGACAAGCAAAGGTGACTCGAGTCGTTACAAGGCACTGACGTAAATATCCTTCAATCTAGTCAGGTTGGCAGAACTGGGGAAGCATTGCACTACCACTGTGTTTAAAAAACTCAACTTGACCATTTTTCTAGGTTTGTAGCGAACTTTGACGTTGGCAGGCGGGGCTTTACAAGCAGGGGTAACTCGGGAAGTTTGAAGGCTGTAATGTTGATATCCTTGGCCCTAGTCATGTTAGCAGAACTGGGGAAGCATATTTAGTACCAATGCGTACATCGGCTGCAGAGAGCTACCCGTAAAGAGTAAACAGGGTGCGCAGTCTATCATTTGCTAACACACTTCAGACATTGAACAAAGAACTTGACGTATGCTGCAGTGTAATCAATGGAAGGCACCAGGGACGTCCTAAGGGTAAATCGAAGATGGCTCGAAAAGCACAAAGTGCGCTCCGACGCCCAACCATAGTGAGGATAACGATTCCCTGAGAATGCAGAATTCGCTCCGAGAAAAACAAAATGTGCGGGCTCAGTAAACCATAGTCATACCAGACGTCCGTGCAAATGCAGGAATAAATCGTAGAAAAAAGCCTATATGTAACCATGGTATCGACTCAAATATTTCGTGAGTGATGTTACTGTAATTTCCAGATAAATTTCAACTTCTTATCACGAGTACTTTCTGCTCAAAGTATAGAACTAGGATGTGCCCATGGAAACAGCAAGAAAGCAAACAAAAACTAGGATGTATTATGTATGGGGACCCTGCCATAGTAAACCACGTGCAAGTACTTACTTAGCTAAGATGTATCGATTGTAGGTGTTGTGACTGAAGTGTAACCCTGATCAGTTCTTGGCTCACTTATAGCCAAAGCTCTATCTTGTTTCACTTACCTTGTTCCCTTCCCCTCTTTACTTTCTGTCTTTATATTGCAACGTACACTGAAAATAAACGCCATTCTACCAGCTTGTCAGCTTGTGTCTACTTCGCTTGCGCCAACGCGCAGGGATCGACTAAACGATGTAACAGTGGCGACGAGAAACGGAAAGAAAACCCCTGGATTCA
>NW_023615609.1:0-28162 GCF_013339695.2 Rhipicephalus sanguineus | reverse complement strand
CCCCCCTATTTAAGTTACTCAATTGATCCATTCTGTACTTTTGCGCGAAACTGTTGGAAAGTGAAGTATTCATTTTAAACAGTCCAATAATACTAGCCGCTGCGCCCCCGACTGCAAAAGAAGAACAGTTAAATTTTAGCATTTTTAATGAAACTCGCTCGAGCCGTAAATTTTCTTTGGTTTCCATGGCGATTTTTTCTCTCATCGACAACGCCGCCGACGGCGGCACACGATTTTCTGCGACACGTGCTCTTTAGAGCTGTCGAGCTAAGGTTTCTACAGCATAATCTCGCTGTCCCTGGTATTGATTGAGTGTATCATCTGTGGCGTACACCCGCATACCACGGAATGTTGTATGTGGTTATGAGCCACAAGTTACTGCTGGAAAGAATATCCTGACGTACGTTATAGGATATTCCCGTTATTATTGTCATAATATGTGAATCGTATTCTTCAGATGCTCGTCTCCTGCTGTGCCGATTTTGGTATATGCCAAGTTAAAGAGACGATCATGGGAACGCCCAGACGTAGGAGGCTAGGTATATAGATAGGTAATTACATAGAAACTGGTAAAGTGCCCTTGGTCCGCTAAGAAATTCTTCGCATTCAATACGATCTTTATCTCGATCATTGGGGTCTAGGTGTTCTCATTTCGCATACAATCGTATCACCTACCAAAAGTTTTCGCTATCAACAAAAGATGCTGACAAACGTTTCGACAAGCGTATCTGTCTTCCTAAAGCAAGCAACTGCCTCCTTATGGCTCATTCACACTGGGGAATCCGCCCGCCACAGCGACCGGAATTCGCGCGCCGCCGAAATTCCACATTGTTCACACCACTTAGCAACCGCACCGCCGAAACTAGGGCGTCTAGTTGTCATCGTCCCTTCGCGCGAAGGAACGCTGGCGTCGACGCGCTCGGCGTTGTGTACGCGTTGCGTTATGGCGAAGCGCATAAATTGGAGCAGGGTCGTCGAACTGCTGGGCTTGCTGGAAAGCAACTTTCTGGCGATGTCTGGCGAGGAGAAACATGCATTCGCCGAACAAGAAACGACGTAAGCAGTTGTGGTTGGTTCGTCCTGATTTGCAAGATGCGAGAAGTTTGGTCGAGCCGAGATAATGCTACCCGTTTTGCGAGATCGCGATGATGTATTGCAAAGATGCTAATCGCGACAACACTTGGCAGTTGTCGAGAGCTACAGGATGATTACGAAAGCCTTCGCTGTCCCTGCGGGCTTCGACGCCTGCGATTGTACAAGCGCGCCGCCATTTTTCGAATGTTCCGATTGGTTCGCGGTGAGGGAATCCGGCGGCAGCTGCCGCAAAAATCGGTCCAGGACCGATCGGCGCGGAAAGGGATTTTCCGGCGGATCTCGCTGCCGCCGAAGCGGATTCCGCGCGCTCTCGCCGCCGAATGTCTCAGTGTGAACGCGCCCTTAGAGGCATGTGTGTGTGTATGCTTTGCTCATTCTCTCCCAACCACAAAAGTAGGAGAACAGAGCAAATGCAGAAAAGGGGGTGGGAGGAATAAAAGGCAGGAGGGAAATATTGAGATACGCTCAAGAGCTATCGAATCGGTTTGATATGGCCGGTACACAATGACAGCCAGTGAGACTCGAGCCTTTTTTTCTGAGCATTTTTAACCGCCCTGATCGTAAAATTCGAATGTTTAACAGCCGGGCACATTTGGTGCATATATATATTATATATATATATATATATATACATATATATATATATAATATATATATATATATAATATATATATATATATATATATATATATATATATATATATATATATATATATATATATATATATATTATATATATATATATCTATATATATATATATATATATATATATAGTTTCAAAACAATATTCCTGGCTACCAGTTAAAACATAGAAGAGGAAGTCAGAGTGAAAAACAACATGTATCCTGAGCTTTCGGCCGGGGACTGGCTTTGATAGAGGCCTGCATATTTTGCTTTCTGTTATTAAGGCGAAAGCCTTAGATGCCTCACCAACACCAAAAATTGATATTCGGCGTCGGTGTCGGCGGTAGTATCGACGTCAACACGAGTGATGGAAAAAACATCACGTGACGACGTTATCAGAACGTCAGGGATAAATTGGTGACGTTATCGTGATGTCGCTAAGGCGTCACATAACGTGAGTCCCATTGTGGCGTCATCACACGACATCGTCGCTTGCTCGAAGGAGGACCAATCACGGAGGCAGTGCAAAATAAAGTGAGGTGCCAAAGCTTAGAATGCCTCCGATACTGAAGGCGGCGCAAAATCACGTTAGGTGCACAAAGCTTTTGGGTGGGGGTGGGGAATAATCAGTACATTGACTGAGAAGAAAACTAAGAATATGGCTTTTGCGTTCGGTAATCTTAGCAGAATGCATAAGGGACAGTGTGAGTTTTTTTATGTGTCTGTCCTCTTACTCATCACATTCGACACGACAGGCTATCTCATTGTACCCCTCCTGTCTTTTCTTCCACACCCCCACACGTCCTTTTTCGCACTTGTTCTCTCCTTCTGCACTTCGGTGGTTGGGGGCAGTGAGGAAAGCATACGCATACACGCTGCTAAGGAAGGCACTTGCTGTCTAGACGAAGACAAGTCCACTTGTCGAAACGTTGGCTCCAGGATTTTTCATGTAAAAGGATTTTTCATGTAAAATGAAGTTCGGTATTTTGCCTAAACTACTAGAAAATGCTTTTGAACTTACCGATGCTTTGTTTGCGCTAAAGTTTCTCTGAAATACGTTTTTATTATCCTGAATATTGAGTTTATATACACTTGGTACTATTATTTTTATAGGTTATAAAACGCAAAAAAGAACTAATTTTATTCATGGCAAAGCCAGGACGTTGCTAGCACGAACTTACGTCACCGTGAGCCACCAAGAGCAGAAATCAGCCGTTCTGTTAGAATTCAGACGTTCTGCTTGTTCCCCAAGAACACGCAGCAAGCCTTCCAGAACGGCTGTTCTATGTGACCTCCGGCTGACGGCGAAATAAGTTTACTGAACGGTGTGTTGGCTGCAGCTTTATAGTTGCCCCACAAGATAAATGTATTTTTCTACTGTTTAATTGATGTACCAAGTGTTCAAATGAGTAACAGGGACCATAAAATGTAACCTTTCCGTGACATTTGAGCGAGATTAGAACAAGAAAAAGCGCATATATTTCAGTAATGTTTTCACGAAATATGCTTTTACCGGCATACTAGCTAACCTTATGCGCAAAGAGTACTGCCAAATATTTAATCACACTCACGTGGGACACACGAACACTCTCGACATTTAGACATCTGCTTGCTCACGAAAATGCGCATCTCGCTAACACTGGAATGCTCGTACGCATGGATGCTTTCTAGGTTGGCCATGGCTTCGTTGCGAGTGGTAACTGCAGGGTTTGTAGTGCATATTTTGCTTTGTTTTACAACGACACGTACTTTATTTTCTAACGCAATTCATTTTGGAGAAATACTGTATGCAACGGAGGCAGAAAGAGTTAGTGACGTAGGAGTTACCCCACTTTACCGAATTGTGGACATCGCCTAGACCCTGTTGCTACCACCTCTCGTTCAGTGTTGCAAGGATTTCCACAGAAGCAAATTGCGACTTCTTCTTAATTCATCTATTGTTATATTTACATGCGAGAGAAAGTGAGAGAAAGTTGGAGGACGCTTGAGCTTCGCATTCAAGAGTAAAACTCGAAAGCATAATCGGGCCCCGTGTGCATCGCCTTGAACCGCGCCGCAGGAAAAGGAACGTTTGTGCACGTAACATGGTCGTTTCAAACTATCCTAAAATATCTACTGCAAGTACAGTTGCCAAGTGCCCACAATAGCATAATTCTTTCTGTTGCAAATTTGCGAAGTACCCACTACGCGTCCGTAAGTAGCCGCGCGCACCTGCACATTTTGTAACAGGTGAGCAGCTGTGTACCACCTACTCGTTGCGCAAGGAGTCTCCTTCCACTGCATGATATTCTTATAGCGTTTTTTACGAAGCAGTTCCAAGCACTTGTGTGGCTCCGCGATGGAGCAGCTGCTTCCCACGCAGAATGCCTGGGTTCAAATCTACCTCGGACCGAAGATTATTATTATTCATCATTTGCATCTATCTCAGGATTTAGCTGATGAACAACGGCAATTTTTCGTTAACAACCAACGACAACGCCTCTGATGCCGACGCCCGAATTTCTACGAAACGAGCTCGTTAAGGCTATGCCGTTAAAATTCACTACTGTTAGGGCGTGTAGGAACGTGTGTAGGAACACTGCGTGTTCCCCAGAAAAATTAAAGTCGCTTAAAGGGCCCCTCACCAGGTTTGACAATTTTGAGCTAACGAGCGCAATGCATACACTGAGCGTTCACGATCACGTCTGCCAAAATTTGCAACGCTACGCGCCGCGGAAATGGGTCAAATTCAAGGTGAACGCTGCTTGCCCTTTCCTCTCGCGGGCGCGCGCTTTAGAGAATGAGGGAATGACGTACATGAGAAAATGGCCCTACGTAGATGGTAGTGCTGTGACGTCGCTCCTCTACGTAGACGACTGTGCTCTGACGTCGCCAACAGTAGCACGTGACACTGCGATAATTATTTGACACGACATGTGTAGTTTGCGTAATTTGTGTTTGAGTAGATTAATGAAACTTAAAAGAAATAATGAGACACACAAAGGGAATGTGTGCGTCTTTTTCATTTTTTTCATGAATTGCAGCGAGATGCGGGGCTAATGTGCCTCCCTTTCCCATGCGTTCGTGTCCCCGCGGTTAGCGCATCGAGCAGACGCCAGCTCTGGAAACGAAAGTAATGTTCTGGCGCGTTCGAGCACTCATTATGCTCATTTATTCGACCGCGTCCAAGTAAACGTTAATGCGGCACTAGCTCATGATACCGCCACTCTCGTGCCCGTACAAATGTCTCAACTTTCATGCCCGTCCCGCAGAAACAGGCAGTACACAACAAAGAAAGCCGACAAAACGCCCATGGCCGCTACATAAAAAAAAAGGTAGCGGCCGTGCAACGCCGCTCGCGTGCTCGGGCTGGCTCGATCACGTCATGCGCACGTGACCATGCATGCGCATGACGTGTTCGTGCGTATGTGTCAAGTGAAGAGGGCAGGGAAGGGATTTGGCTTGCGAAGGCTACACGGGGCGAGTGGCAAGGGTTTGAAACTCGCCTCCTCGCATCACGGTTTCGCGCCGCTACAAATTATCGTTTTTCTCAGCTGGTAATGAAGCGATTTGAGAAATTCTTGCGACACACTGCTCTTCATTCGGCACACAACAACTTCCAGCGTCTATCTAAAATTTGCTATGTGGCCTGGTGAGGGGCCCTTTAAACATCTTACATAAGGCTGCAAAGCACACATACCTCTTCTGAGTAGTTTTCTGTGTTAGTGGGATACATCGTAGTGTTATCTGGGTTCCAATATATATATGAGGCATTGTTGACGTCGACTAGATGTGTATCGTTTCTTCTCCCCTTGTATGAAAGTGTTATGTTGATCGGGAGTTTAAATGGAGTACTTATGCCGTTGTATATATAGAACATATAAAGGTCACTGCAATCTCTACCAGAAATATACCTCGGTTTCTTACACTCAGCTCCGTACGTAAGCTTTCCAGCTTTCGCTGTAATCGTAGGCCTGAAAATACAGCATTGAAAATGTAATTTTTCACAGCGGTTCTGAAAGACAAATACTATAAATTATTGAAAATGATCTAAAACAGCCATGCTTTGTTGGACCACAATTGCAATTTGTAATTGCAAAAAAAAATGCCGAAGCAATGAATGCGTCAGCAAACAAATTACAAAGTCGCAAGAAGAGCACCAAGCAGCTCGATACACGCAGCACGCCCATGAACTACAAAGTACCGACAAGAAGAACACGCACAGGATGACCACGAACGAACAACGGCAACAACTCGACACTTGCAGCGCGCTGCGCTGCTCATACACAACGAAGGACGCGCAGGTATACACAGGATGAGCACGAACTAACAACTGTCCCAGTTACTTATTCGTGTTTGACCGGCGCGCTACAACCCAACGCTCTTACATATTTTTTCGTTTTCTTGAAAACTGCGGCGCGCGCAGTGGTCCCTCCGCGTCTCCTGCCGCGTGGTGTCGTTCGACGCATTGTTCACCCGGCGTTCCACATCGCGTGTGGGTACAAAAATGGAACACTTTTTAGTGCGCGTCTCTAGGGCAGTTTTCAAACAGAAGTAAAATTTCTAATTTCCTAAAGCGTACCTTGCGGGCAATCTCGCGGTTGATACTGCACACGCGGGAGCACTTTCGAGATCTGCAATCCGCCAGCGTTAAATGATCTATATAAGTAGCTCACCGTTAACATACCGCACAACCGGTGGCGCGTGGCCGAGTTGTTTAAGCGGAGCGCTGAGCGGGGGTTGCAGGTTCGAATCCGGTGGCGCACTTCGAAAATTTTTTCTTCTGTTTTCTTTGTTGGTTTTATTTATATAAACATACATATACATATCCGGGGCATGACGGCAACGGTGGCGGTGACGGCGAAAATCAGCCGAGAGTGTCCATATATTTGCTATCGCAATAAAATTGGTAGATACCACGAACTGTGCGAAACGACTTTACGGTTATCATGATTAACCTGCCAACAGCTGATATCATAAGTGTAGTTCTGCGCACAGTGGACATGAGAATGGGCTCCCTTACATGACTGCAGTCATACAGAAAATTGTAAAACATTACACCATCTCCTGCTAACAGGAATCATGTGGGGATGCGAAGCAGCGCATGGGTCGACTCAGCACAGCCCCTCAGCACAGCTGTAGCAGGGGGGCGCTGCGCCTCGCGAGATCCATCTCCGAGGGAGGGCAGGTTGGTGGACGCCCGAGCTGCACCGACGAGGTGGTGTGCCTCACAGCCCCTATCCACGGTAGAAAGTGTGCCTGAGGAGATTGGGTCACAGGCGTGTGAAAGAGGACAAAAAACACGGTTGATCCCTCCGTCATAGGAATCGGAATAACACGAAAGCAAAGCGTGCCCTCACAGAAGTAACTGAATACTTACTGTACATCGATATAAGAGAGTTTGCAAAATGTATATTGATGTCTGGCAGCTAATGGCGCCGTCTAACGCGTATGCACCCACTTTGATGATTGGTGGTACATCTGCATCCCGACGACTATCGTCCATGTTAAATGATTAAACAAACCCTTGTGGAAACTGTAGTAGTTAACGGTGAAAGCGTAATCAGATAACGAGATGTGATAGCTAGAATAGCATCGCATATTGGACGCAGAACTTGGTCGCCATCCCGCGGGATGTTAAAATGTGATTGAACACCACGGCCGGACTAGAGGGAAATGCAAAGCGCGTCGTGCCGCCCTGGTAGCCCGGCCGCGATTTCTTTCGGGGCGAGCGCGTGAGCGGAACCCGGTGTTACAGCCAGGTGAGGCAGGCGCGCGTCACAGAGCCATTTTTGGTTTGGATTAGTGTGATGCTATGAGCGAGGCCGACGTTTGGATTAAGGTCGCCACCTCGCGGTGTGTTAAGGCATTGTCAAAAAATTGAACTTCTATCGAAAACGCGCCGAATGGGATGGACGCGTAACGCGTTGCAGGTGCTAATCGCGGAGGCCACAGTAATGGCGAAATACTTTACCGCTCCCAGAGGGCAGCACTACCCCGCCGAACGGGAGAGTGGTAGATATAAAAGGCGCGTTTGTAAAGCCTCCAGAGTCTGTGACCGTGGCGCAGTGGCCATTCTTTCGCCGGCACTCACGCGCGTCGGACGCAAGAATCATGGGCTCCCGTGGAGCAGCGAAGGCGGTTCTTGGCGGCCGCGGAAACAGGCTTACAGATGAAACTGACAAGGATTTTGAGATCATCTTGCCGAATTTGCCAACAGGGCGCGTTGTTTTAAACACGGTGTTTTTGCACGGCGATATTCGAGTGAGGCCTTTCAAGGTCGAAGATTTTCGGGACGCTCTGGACAAGGAACGGCTGCTTCCCGACGTTTTGGCGTTGGGCGCCTACCAGATCAACCACGTGTGGGCCGTCACGTTAAACAGCCCGGAGGCGACGAAGAAGTTGGTTCAACTAAAGGAACTTCAGGTGAAGGGAAGACGCTGCCTTGTCATCGACCCCCAGGAGCAGCAAGTGAGGCTACGGCTGCACTGGCTCTTGCACGGAGTGGCTGACGACGACGTGCGCACAGCGCTGGCGGCGTTTGGCCGAGTGACGGAAGTGACCCGGGAGCGTTGGCGTGTAGAAGGAGTTAGTGAGAAGAGTTCGACAACACGCACGGTGCTCATTAAGCTCAATAGTGGTATGAGAGTGGACGACCTGCCACACCAGATCCGAGTCGCTGGTGAACTAGCCCTAGTGGTCGCCCCCGGTCGGCCTATGCAGTGCCTGCGGTGCAACGGAACGGGACATGTGCGTCGTGAGTGTAAGGTTCCGCGGTGCTCACGCTGCCGGCGTTTTGGACACAGCGACGCACAGTGCGTCCGTTCCTATGCCTCAGTGACGGGATCAGCAGAGACAGAGGATGCAACGCAACACATCATGGACGTAACAGAGGCGGAGGACGCCGCGAAAGGTAGTGGAGATGGGAGTGTAGCCAGACTGGACTGTGAAGCGTCAACATCTGCCGGAGACGCTACGCCCGAACCTACGGAAAGAGCACTAGAACCTGCTGCAGCACCGGCCAAGGCCTCGGAAGAGGCAACGAAAGATTTAGGCTGGCAGGTTACTGGAGCGTCTGCACCAGCGTCTAAGCAGGACCGTCCAGTCACAAGCGCCGCTTCGAGTTAAAGCACGGACTGGGATTCAGAGGAAGGGTCACGGAACGCCGGAGCTACCGCGGGGAGCAACGCTGGCGGCACAGCAATCAAAAGACCCTTGGAAGAAGATGCAAGCCAGGGAGACAAGGATGGCGTGAAGAACGTGGAGGGCCCACCGGCGAAGACGCCGGCTGGTAGGCGCACCAGCCTCAGAGCAAGACCTGCTGGCACTGTAGACAAGAAAGCGGTGGACAATCCGTTTTCAGGTGGCTGCGAGACCGGTCCACCGGGCGGTCCCGGAGGCGTCTAGCGTTACGCTAGACGTGCTAGGTAAGCGCCATGCTCCGGGCCTACCTCACCCGCAATTTTAAAAATGGCTCCTGAAGCATTTCTTAGGTTTGCTACTCTGAATGTTCGAGGCTTCGCTTCTAGAAAGAAGCAAAGCCAAGTGTATCGGTTGTTGTTGGAGGAAAATCTGGATATATTGGCCGTGCAGGAGACGAAAGTGGAGGGTGAGGAGCGACTGAGAGCATGGTGCGCAAGTTCATGTCGCGATATTTTGCCATTGTGAGCCATGCTGTCGGTAGATCCGGAGGATGCGTTCTTTTTGTTAGAAAACTGCCTGGTCTCGTTGTGCAAAATGTATTGTCATGTCCGTCAGGCCGATTTGTATTGTGCGACATTGCTTATTGTGACAGCGAATGGCGCGTTCTTTGCGTCTATGCCCCGACTATCATGCAGGAACGCTCCGAATTTTTTTCTAATTTTCGGCAGTACATGTGCAATGAGAAGAAGATCATATTGGTAGGAGATTTTAATTGTGTATTGAAGGAAGGAGATAGATCAAGCAGTCGCAAGTTTAAAGACAAAAGCAGTGATGTCCTGGCGCAAGTGATTGTGGATTATGAGTTGGTGGATATTGCAGAGTGTCTGGAAAGTTCCCGCACAGTTAAGTACACCCACTTCCAGGGTGCCAGCAACGCCCGTTTAGACCGACTATACATATCAGTAGACATAATAGCACAATGTAGAAGCTATTGCGTTGTGCCGGTTGCCTTTTCAGATCATTGCCTCGTAAAGTGCCAGATAGGGTCAAAGAAAGAAAGCAATAGCTTTACGTGGGAACAGTGGAAAATGAATTCTAATCTTTTATTTGACGAGGCCTTCAATGTAGAAGTGATGAATGAAATTTCGGAAGTTAGGGCAGCTCATGGAAAAAACATAGGAAAAGAGTGGGAACTTTTAAAGCAACGAATCAAAATGAAAGCGATTGAGAGATCTAGTATCATTTCCTTTGAATCGAAAAAGAAAGAGAAAGAGCTAAAAGTGATGCTAGAGAAGCTGACAGCACTGGAATGTGAAAAACCTGGGGTATATGCCGAGGACTTGCGTAACATCAAACAAAAACTTGAGATTTATGATGAAGAACGATATCGAGGCGCACTAGTACGAGCGAGAGCAATGGAAATGACTTTGGATGAGAAACCAACGAAACGTACACTTGGACTCGAGAAAAGTCACGCGAGGCGGAACCATATAGAAGTTATTGAAGTGAATGGCGTAGAAATGGCAGACAATGACAGCATCGGACAGGCTTTTTCTAAACACTACGAGGCACTTTTCGCTGCTAGACCCGTTGACGTGGAGGTATTTAAAGAGGCGTTCCTTAGTAGAATGCCGCAGTTGTCCAAAGACACCAAAGCATTATTAGAACTTCCTATATGGCAAATGGAAGTAGAAAAGGCCATAGATAAGCTCAATCCTGGTAAACCACCAGGGCCTGACGGTCTCAGTGCTGTGTTCTACAAGGCATTTAAATGTGAATTATCCGGACTGTTAACAGACGTCTTCAGCGAGTCATACGAACTGAACGGTCTGCCTCGGTCCTTTAGTGAGGCACATACTATTTTGATACCAAAGACCGAAGAGACAGAGAAGTTAAAACTAGTTTCGTCATATAGGCCCATATCATTAACTAACTGTGATTACAAAATTTTGATGAAAGTACTAGCCCGGCGACTCCAGGGTGTCATCAAAGAATTAGTTGGGCCTCACCAAACATGTGGCATCAAGGGACGTTCCATTGTGACTAATATACACAAATTGCGTTGCGTGCTTGAGTGTTGCGACGCCAGTCAGGGTGGTGTAGCGATTCTGCAGCTCGATCTCGAAAAGGCGTTTGACTGCGTTTCTCATGTTCTGTTGCTTGCCATACTAGACCACGTAAATGTTGGTTCCAGAATCAGAGATGGGGTAGCTTTGGCATACCGCAACTGCACGACACGTTTAGTAGTTAACAAGTCATTGGGTGCCCCCATTAACATTAAGCGATCCGTCCGTCAGGGCTGCCCGCTTAGTCCCCTATTGTTCAGCATTTACATAGAATCTCTGTGCTTGGCAATAAGTGAAAACAGCAGCATTCACGGCTTTAGGTTGCAGGCATCAGAAGTCAAAATTCTGGCATACGCGGACGATGTCGCAGTTTGTTGCACCGACAAAGAAAGTGTTGCACAGGTTATCACTGTCGTAAAGAGTTTCGGCAGTGCAACTGGTAGTCTGGTAAACTGGGGAAAGTGCTTGGGTTTTTGGCACGGAGTGTGGTCGTCTAGACCAGAATTTTTCGCCAATATTAAGTGGGGAACGACACCTGCCAAATATCTAGGTGTACCGCTCGAATACTACAAAGACAATGATAACTATTGGCAAGAACAGGCAAGAGCAATTCAGTTGAAAGCGAATAGGTCGAAGGGTAATCACCTATCAATTTTCTCAAGAGCTACGGTTTGCAATTTATTCTTCGCGTCGAAACTGTGGTACGTGATGCAGGTATTGCATTGTTCACGGGCAAATATACAGAAATTTCATCGTGTTTTCGCAGTTTTCGTGTGGGCCTCTAGTTGGGAACGATGCAGTCGAACCAATCTGTTTAGACGAGTAAAGAAAGGAGGTCTGGGACTGCCACATCTTTTCATTCGGCAAATCATAAACAGGTTCTTCTTTTTCCGTAATGTGAGTGACCCTTTCCTGCGCACGGTGTGCCAACTGAGGCTGAGGAGGGCTCTACCTGGATATGTAGTTGGTACAGATCACATGAATGGCGCAGTCTGCGGGTATCTCAAGGAGGTGATTCTAAGTGTTCGCTTTTTGTCTGTTAGATTTTCTAATGAGTATCTGTTCTCAGTGACACGTAAAAAGCTGTACAAAGATGTGTGTGATGCAATTTTACCCGTCCCTCTGTACAGGGCCATACACAGTAGAGGCCAAGGGCAGGACGTGCTAAAAAGGGTTAAAAGAATGCAAGTGGCGCCTTCCACGAAGTCCTTCTTTTTTAAGCTTCACACAGGCACATTGCATGTCAAGGTATTCCTTGAGGAGCGTGGTTTTTTCTTACCTTGGGGCTCAGACTGCCTTATCTGTAATAAGCCAGAAACTATTGACCATGTTTTCTTACATTGTTGGGAGGGCGTGTACTTTTGGGATGTATTACAGAGGACAATCAAGAAGGAATTCCCGTTAAATCCATATGGTATCAGGTTTCTCCCAATAGATGATGATCATGGATTGCCGTTAGACCTAATAATGTTAACTGGCCTTCACTGTTTATGGCGGGCTCGTATGGCGGGATTTTATTGCGATCCAGATGCACGGCCCGCACGGATGTATTTTCGTGAGTGTATGACCAAGTTTGTGGAACTCCAGAAAGCTCAGGAGTTTGTACCTGAGTGGTTGTCGAGGGTAGAACCCTTGACAGCGCTCAAGGAATTTTAAACTTGTGTCTGTCCAGCAGGACGGACACAACTTTTGTCTTTCTTTCATGTCCTTATTGTTTGATGTACATGTCTAATAACAGGCAATAAAGCAAAAAAAAAAAGACCGTGGCGCAGTGGTTAGCGTGCCTGGCATCTGTAGTTGCGTACCGAGCGGTCGTGGGTTCGATGCCCGTTGACGGAACTTTTTTTCTTTGCCATCTGATCGTGTAATTTTTTCGACGTCATTTCCGTGACGGAAATACGTCACTGAAGTCTTGGTGGACCCCGGCATAAAACACTTTCGTGTTAAAAAATTTCACCATCTCCCACTAAAGGGAACCATGTGGGGATGCGAAGCAGCGCATGGGTCGGATTAAATACTCCGTTCATCACGGGCACCTTGCCCGATGTTAACGCATCCTTGCAAGTGTAGCGCAGCATGAATTCATTGTAGTTGCTGTTGCTGTTACTCGTTCCGAACTCTTGTTGGAGCACGTGCGCCACGCGGGTTATTCGCGCGTCTGCAGAATCTAGTTCCCCGACGCCATCACGTGATTGCTGAGAGAGTGTAAGGTGGAGAGGCCACAGCGTCTTACCCAGCCCCTTATACAGGCCCGAACGCTCTAGCGCGTGCCAGCACACATGGTTTTGTCTGCGTTACGCCAAGCTAGGACAGCCTACGGCAGCTCGGGCCCCTAAAGTGCTCTGAACGTATCGTCATCAAGGTGGTCGAACAACAAGAGGAAGAAGACTTCCGCGCCAGTAGGCGCAGTAGGCGCATGCGCAGTGGAGCGCAGGACGCCACCGCCGGACGGAGCCCCGAGCAAAAGCTGCTTCGCATCTAAAAAAACAAAACATGACGCCCACTGGGAAAGCATCAGCTCCCTACGCAGCAGCTGAACCGTCACTATTGGCCGCGAGATCGAGCGGAGTCTCCGCCTGGTGGCTACTTGCTGAAGCGCGCCTAGTGTGGATTGCTCCCTGCGTCGTCTGCTAGCCATGTCGTGTTTGCATGTGCGCGTACGTCCTGCACATTCTCAAAGGGCGGTTTGTTCTGTTATGTTAGCGCGATTTTAACTGCTCGTACGTATACCTAACATTGTGTACAGAAGCAAATGGGCTTGCTCAGCTGCATGCGCATTGTAATAAGATCAGAGAGTGCGACTATCGAGAGGGCTGTGTATTGGTGTCTTACCCTTCGTTCGCCAGAATCATTTCAGTGCTGACGCCGCTTTCTGGTTCAAGCACATCGTAAAGTGCGCTTGGCATAGTCCCAAACATGAGGCGCATTATATTGTGTGTGAATGCAGCGTTTTAGCGACTCCGTGGTAAACAAAAACAAGGCTCATGCATTTCGCGTTGTTGTTAGGTGTATAACTGCGGCACTGTAGTTCATGATGAGCTTTAGTTGCACTTAAGATGCCCTCTTATTTTACGGTCGTGATCCCGCTACGGCGAAATATTCCTATCGAGTGCATTCTGAGACTTCGGTACTCAAACTGTCCCTTAAAAAAACCGACAATGCAATGACACGGCAGTGATAAAACGGTGTTGCCTACCGCGCGCAACTTGAACTTGGGGCGAAATGTATGCAGAACCACACATGTTCTTAGCCCGACGGCGTGCCTTACATTTATGTCGTATAATTTCACGCAAAACTTCATCCTTTTTTTCACATTATCTTGAGCGTTTAATTGTGTGGAGTTATTATAAATTGATGGAAGGCAGCGGACGTTATAATTTTGAAAAAAAAAGACACTTATTCGACAAAATAACTCGACCTTTGTTGCATCACTGTCGTGCACGTAATCAATCAATGAAAGCTCCGTGCTCAACTCCTACCTGCGTATGCATATTCGCGTGAACAGTGCTATTGAACTCATTGCACAGGAATATGGGCTGGTATACAAATGATCAAGAAGTAAACACTTAAGTAGTTGAGTCGTGCTACAGCAGTACGTAGTACACAGAACACAAGCTAAACACGTACAGAGAAAACAACAATATATATATAGTGCGTATATATATCCAGGGCGAGCATCCCTTTCATCTGCAGATTGCGCTTCTCTCACTAGTAATAGGAACGTTGGATGATCTTCGTGCATCAGTTCAACAATGAGGAGTGTATATATTACCAGTAAGCAGCAATCAACGCATTTTATTCGCCGACAATCGGCTCAATCTGCTCACAACGAAGCGCCGCTGTGTGCATTTGTATACGCGCCTCCCGACCGCCTGTCCACACTAACGCGGCGACGCTGCTGCCACCTATAGGTCGATCTCGCGGCCAATATTGTATGCAGACGGTTGAGAACGTGGGTGTTAGCAGAGAGTCCGTTGGCACGCACTTGAATAAGATTCTTCAGCGTCTGGTCTTGAAGTAGAGTAGAATAAGCTTGGTTCTTGCAAGGTACCGTTCTTGTATGTACTTGAGGGCCGACTGGAAGGCGCAGGAGCAACTATCAGTGCAGCTCAAAAGATCTTGCCAACAGAGGAACTTCCTTCCTTCTTGCTGTATTTATAGGGCGTCACGCCAGCAACCGGCGACCGCTGCCACCACTGCTTCTTTCCTCCCCCTCTCCACTCTGACCGCGTCTCGCACAAAGCAATATTATCTGCAGCAGTGCGTCGCCTTGGTCGAACCACCGTCCTTGTGTATGTTGCTTTTAGTGGCGACAAAGAAGCAATAGCAGAAGGCCGCCCTCTCAGTAGACCACTGCCTTCGCCGCCATACTGCTGACCCAAAGATCCCAGGATTGAACCCCTGCCGCGGCGGCCACAACAAGCATATAATAAACACTGGTACTCGACATGCACTTCTGCAAAGCGTCGTAAATTAAGGAGAGAAATGGCACGGTGTGCGCTCCCGAATAATAGGGTAACCTACGCCTGTGCTCGTGTATACACTACCACACTGCGCTTCAGCAACACGGTAGCCAGAGGTTCGTAGCTTGAGCCGCGAACGCGCGCAAGCGTTCCACGTCCCGTCAGGCTCTCTTCGCTCCACGAAGACAGGACATTCGCAGGTCGATATCGTTGCCTTTCTGCTGCGCTTATTACATCAGTTGTATCAGTCGGGGCTGTCGCATTGGAAGCAGTCGGTGGCGGAGAAACACCATTGGTGCACGTGGAAGCTGCACTCCACAACTCCACATGGTTCCCTTCACATCTCCACATGGTTCCCTTTAGTGGCAGATGGTATAATTTTTTCGGGACGCAGGAAGTGTAGGACAGTGGAAATCTTGTCAGGATCAGGCCGAATGCCGTCGTTGCTTACAATGTGGCCTAACACGTTAACTGCCTTGGTCGCAAAGCGACACCTTTTGGTGCTCAGCTGAAGGCCTGCGTTTGCAAGACACGTGAGAACTTCGTCCAGACGTTGCAAGTGCTGAGGGAAGGTTGACAAGAAAATAACAATTTTGTCCAAATAGCACAAGCAAATCTTGCATTTCAGGCCTCGCAAAACGGTCTCAGTCATGCGCTCGAATGTTGCTGGAGCATTGCAAAGGCCGAATGGCATGACGTTGAATATTTAAAGCCCATCTGGTGTTCAAAACGCTGTCGTTTCTTTATCCTTCTCATGCATAGGTATCTGCCAATAACCCGAAGGCAGATATAGACTTGAGGAAGTACTGGACACCCTGTAGCGAATCCAAGGCATCGTCTATGCGTGGCGTAGGGTACATATCCTTGCGGGTGATAATATTAAGCAGTGTGTCCGAACGGAACGGAAATCGAAAACGAAAAACGAAACAAAAAACGATATTTTTGACTGTAACGAAAACGTAGCCGAAACTTTATCTAATATTTCGTTCCGGAGTGAAACCGAAATTTTTTCAATCGCTTTTCGGTTCACGAGAAAACTTCGCAATCCGGAACAACTGAGCTCATGCAATGGGAGCATACCTCAGGGTACAGTATTAGCGCGTACCTCAGGCACGAATTTCAAAGCAAAGATATGTTGAACTTGTGCGAAAAACGAAAACAGGGGCGACCAAAGATGTTTATATTATCTTCAAAATTGGCTATCGCGAAAATCGACAAGGACTAAGAAGGAACACTGATGTACAGGACGCAGATATAGAGTTGCGAGTAGCGCCTGTCCTGTACATCAGTGTTCCTTCTTAGTCCTTGTCGATTTTCGCGCTAGCCAATTTTGAAGATTATGAACCAACTAGCCCAACAACGTATACTCTTAAGCTATGTTTATATTAACACAAGTGAACTTTCGCGCGCCTGTCATGCAGGCCAAAGCGGAGACGGCATTGTCGGCGCTGAAGTCTGTTACAGCGAAAGCTGTTATGAGATCACAACAGATGATTCTGGCGCCATAGTTGTCCGCCGCCACCGCCGGTGTCCGTGAGCGCTATTGCATGAAATAAGAAAAAATGAAATGAGAAACAAATTTCTAGAATCGGATGGGATTTTAACCCGCGCCCTTTAAGTGGCAATCGGGTATTCCGCCACAGTGCCACGCTGGTGCTTGCAACTCCTTCGCAGAAATACTCTATACAGGCGTCATGTCGGGCAAGGAATCGTGTTAACTATGCAATATAGCGTGGCAGAAGAGTAAAATAAAAGCAGTCATCACATAATGCTAATTGCGCTAAGAGTGCGTGGTTTAATGCTTCCCACCAGTGTTGCGGAGTTGCCACTCCAGAATTGGAATGACTCCGGAATCATCATACAGATTTGCGACCCCGGAATGGAATGGGAATGGAATGGAGACAACGCTTGGAGGAATGAAATGGGAATGAAATTAAGCGCCTTTTGTACGGAATTAAATGGGAAAGGAATTACGTCTTTTTCTGAAAATAGAGCACGTTTTCGTCTACGTGCTGTTTTTCAAACTTCAAACATTAGTAAGTCAGAGTCTCGAATTGAACAATAAAGTGGTATTTTTAAAATGGCTTGGCTGATTACAAGCACGGTACATTTCTAAGCAATGCGCCTACAACAAACCGAGGCATAAGTTAGTGTACAAACGAATGCCTTATCCTAGCAGATACTGAACGGAGAAACAAATTACCCTTGCGCGTTGGTTCCCATTGATACCCCCATACGAAAATGGCGAATACTCTATGCACAGCCTGATCTTTATCTCACGAGCAGTTTAGTTTCTGACACAAGTAAATAACCTTTGCGCCAAGGAAGACATTGCATACCTGCGCACAGGCGAACACAGGAAGGGTACGCATTCGGGCTGGTTGGTTCATGATTAACAGTAGAAAACAGCACTAAAAGACGGGACAAAGAAAGGACACAATCCACGGCGCAAAGGACACAAACCACAGCACACATACTACAGCGCCGTGGTTTGTGTCCTTTCTTCGTGCCGTCTTTTAGCGCTGTTTTCTACTGTTGAACACAGAAAGTTCTCCTCACCCCTTCCATGCTTGCGAGCCGCGCTTGACAAGCGTGAGTGCTGACGAGCAGTGCGGCCCAATGTTCCGTATTCGATACAAAGGCACCAGGTGCCCGAGCAGTGCACTGTTCCAACTAATACCAGCAGATCTAGAGGGTTTTGTTCCCCATTAATCAAATCTTAGTTTTCTCCATATTCACGACCGCTCCAGACGCATGGCGAAACTGCCTAGTCTTCTCGAATACTACTTTTGTCAGCATTAAAATACGCTATGTCGTCATTTTAGCATTAACAGATTTAAGCTTAAACAATATTAGAACATCACCACTCGTTCAAACATGCTGACCATGCAAGTACTATAGGTAGCAGGAGAAGTGCCCTTATGGGAATTCGCAGGGTGGTTGTACTCCACGAGGTATGTCACCAAGCTACTATCCTTCGACCTTGGTAACGTGTTTTGCGTACTTTTGCAGTGCCTAATGCATCTGATGACATCAGCTTCATGGGGCGTTCATTTTCAACTCGATAAAACTATCAAGCTGCCTCTCCTACGTTGAGGAATTACAGGAATGAAACTGAACTGCCCGGCCATTCCTGGAGTGGGAATGGGCTAAGTTTTTTGATTCCGAGGAACTGAAAGGTATGCAATTGCGGCAAGTTCTAATTCCCCTAAAGCGAATTGCAGTGGAATGGAGATGCCCATTCCGCAACACTGCTTCCCGCCCACTGCAAAGTGCTCGGCCATACTTTATCATCATCAGCCACAGCACAAAGTGCTTAATACCTTACAGATGTGTAAGGTATTAAGCACTTCTCCGCTCTCCTGGAGAGACGCGATATGGTTGACGGCGTACGATAGAAGTGCCATCAGCCTGTCTGATGTGTGATAATGGACGTCTGTCCCAAGAATGAGGAAAGGGCATCAAACGAAGCCTCATGCATTTGTATCAAAACAAGCAACTAATCTGACTGTGAAGAGGCCTGATCGGGGCTGATGGTCACAGCAAGAGCAAAGATAGATGGGGAACGCCCTACAGAACGAAGTTCAGAGGAAGCCAGCATGAGCGGAACAACACAGAGAGGCTCTGATTCTGTGACACAAGCCAATGTGGTGCCTTTAGGAATGCGAATTTTGTCGGACGTCTGATTTGTAGCGCAGAAAGTCGGCAGCAATTGTGAAACCTCACGCAAAGGCTCTTCCTCTTGCGAGACAACGTGCAGAAGATAGGACAAGCACGTCACCACGGTCAATCACGTCACACGCGTTTGTCACTATTCGATGATGAGCAGAGGTAGCTGAGTACCTTCTACAGCGAGCAAGCAAAGTGGCTAGTCATCCGCATAGAGCGCATAGCCGGTTTCGGTAATGTGAACAGTCACGTTCTCGACAGATGGAAGCGGATGCCGTAGAAAGAAAATCCCATCCTAGTATGAGCTTGTGGGCGCACCAACTTAGCACGGCGTACTGTATGTAATGGAGAAATTCGTTAATGAAAACACGAGCGGCGCTCATGGCGAAAGGTCTAATGGCGTCCCCTTGAGCAGCGAACAGTGTAGATCCATGATATTGAGTGGTGACTTTCTGGAGACGAGAACATAAAAAACAATGAATCACAGACAAACAAACAACACTGTCTATCAATGCGTCCACGAGTATACATTCTACTAAAACCAATACCATGGTATTCGGACGCACTCGTGGAATTTCTGTTCTGTCGCTGTATGCAGCTTTTCCTCCAAAACTAATGCTGTGTCACAATTGGTGGAGGCTGCTCACCGATTGTCCGTCCTCTACTAGCCCGCTCTACCGACTGGAGCTCCCTTCAGGTCGCCGTGTGTTCCATGCGTCCGGTAACATGCCTCAGAACGACCCCAGTGGCGCTGCTGCATCTATCCTCCACAGACCCGACTCTTTTCTTTTTTTTTATTTGCGACATAGACTTGCCCTTAAGGAATAATATACATGACAACACATTCCACAAGCCCCGACTCAAGCGGCCTATCCACACAGGATCATTATTGGGCACCAGTGTGATCCCACCGTGTTCGGTGGACTTCGAAGTGCAGATGGGGAGTATTGGCTCGACAGCTACGACCAAGTTAGTTCAACTAACAACTGGGACGATCCAGCCAAACTTCGCCATGTCTCTTTCTACCTCACGGTCCTGGCGAAAACATGGTTTTTCAATCATGAGATTGATTTCACGAACTAGACCAATTTCAAGCAACAGCTTTGCCAAATTTTCGGCACTCCGGCGCTTCGTTCAGCCCTCGCAAAAAATACACTGAGCGCTCCAAGCAACAAATCGGCGAATCTTATACATTATGCATAGAGGATGTGCTTGCTCTTTGTCGCCGCTTAGCACCTCAATGACCGAATCAGACAGGGTTCGCCATCTACCCAAACGCAATATCGCCTTCAATGCATTGGTCATAGAGAGCCCGACAAAAGTCACCGACGTTGCTGCCACGTGCCAACGCCTTGAGGGACTCCAGTCTCAACGGTTGCAGCCGGACGGCCCTGAAAGCACCACCACCACCGAGCCCTCGTTGCGTGCGATGATTCGGGCTATTTTTCGAGAAGAGCTACAGTCTCTTGGCCTCTCAGCAACCCCAATTCGACCTCAGCCTCCGGCACTTTTTTGCACGACGTTATCAAGGAGGAGTTGGCGTCCATGACTGGTCTAGCTTATACGGACTCTCTGGACCCTCGACCTCAGCCAAAGTAGCACAAGTCGCCACTTGTTCGCTAGGCGTCGTTCAATCGATGCCGGCACACACGACGCCTGCCCACTGGGCTTCGATGGCTCCTAGTGCACCTAGCCAACCTTTTCACCCCCCATGGCGATCGGCTCGTCCAGTCTGCTACTACTGCGGATATCGTGGATATATTACACGCCACTGTCGGAAGCGTCAGAAGGAAGAGCGTCGTGGATACGACGCATACCGCATACCAACGGGATGACTTTTCTGCTGGGGCCACTTTTCAACGCCGTTTTTACGCTCCGCCTTCAGGTCGCTCTCCATCGCCAACTACGACATGCGAGACGGCACCTACTTACCGCCCTGTTAGACGCCGCTCGCCTTCGCCCCTTCGACCTGCCTCGCTATTCACCGACCGTCGTTCGGAAAACTAAACTGTGCAGCGTTTTGAGGGAACGGTAATGTAGTGCGGCGAAGGGGCGACGTGGAATTAGTGTGGGGGCATTCATTAGGCACATCTTCCGTCTTCATACATGTCCATTGTCATGTGTGTTCTTCGTCATCGGTTGTGGCAGTTCGCTTGGACTGTGATCTGTGCCTCGGGTGTGGTCACTTCGCCGTGTCTGCGGAGCCTAATAAAGGTCGCGTTAACTGCTGTGTCCCAATATACATAACAGAGGCGAATATATCAGGCTTGTTAGCGATAACTGAAGGGTATAAACTTTCCGAGCGACAGCGCACGTCCGTTGCGCTACCGTCATCCTAATGAGTGCCCCAAAATGTACCAATGATTATAATACTGCCTAATGCAAATTCTGAGCGCAGCTTCGTGTTGGGGCAAGGCCAACTGTACTTGAAGTTCTGGCTTTCCGCAAGGTATCGACTACGCCATAAATAATTTTTCTCAAGTAGGACAGCACCCACTATGCCATTATTCGCCTCTCTGCAGATAAGCGAGGTAGCCGCTATACCTGTAGGGTATTATGCGCACTTTGTTGATGCTGCATGTGGCTGGTGACGATGAATAATTATGGCTCAGCACTTTTCAGCGGGTGGGAAGCATGAAACCACACACTCGTTGCGCAATTAGCGCTGTGTGGTGACTGGTTGTTATTTAACTCTTCTGCAACGCTATATTACATATAGGTTAACGCCATTGCCTTGCCCGACATGACGACTGTATAGGGTCTTTTTGCAGATGAGTTTCCAAGCACCAGCGTGGCTCTGTGGTAGAGTACACGAGTGCCGCGCAGGAGGGCCCGGGTTGAAATCCCATTCGTTCTTGGGTATTTTTTCTCATTTTATGTTTTCATGTCTATAGGTTACTATATCATGTCCATCGGTTACACCACCGACGGCGACGGCAACGGCGGCGCCGCTCAACGCAGGAACGGGCGCTTTACAGCTGCGCTCTAATAAGTTAGCACCCGCTTGCATGCGACGAGTTATTTTTGCATAGGACAATGCTTACGATTCCTTGCCCACTTTTCTGTCCAGGCTGTAGTCCTCAACAGTCACTGGCAATGTAGTTCTTAATGTAGTTTTCAACTTCATCTGTTAGATTTAACGTGCTGCATGTACCTGAAAAATATTTAGCAATAAGGGACATGCCATTTGTAAAGTACAATCCCATTCGGCACCCTGTACTTCGGACTCATTCTTTTTCTCTTTATGCGCGTCTTAGTTACTCAGAGTAGCATGTAACAACTGCATACCTGCAAGATCTACTTAAATCTGGTGGCGTTTATTCCTTGCGAGAATAATTAGGAGGTTATGTCTTTTGAAATGACGCACCTTGAATTGTAGCATAGCGTGCTTTGCAAACATCTGGGCGCATTACTGGAACAAGAAGTGTCGTATTTGATAGGCCATTTGCCCGCAGTATAGGTAGAGCTAAAGTACTCTAAAACTATCTGACAGGATGTCGTAATCGTGCATATGATCTATAATTTGCTGCTTTGTAGATGGTGCTTGCGCGCACTTCTTGATGGTGTCGTGATTTACAAGGTGTTTCAAGAAATGTGCCCGAAAATCCTCCAAAATAAGTAAAATGAAATATTCATTCGCTGCCTTCGTAACAAAGTTTTTGAGCAGCCAATATCTTTAATGGCTAGAGACATCAGTAAAGGCAGTAATTAAATAAATTACAATAATTAACTTTTTAATTAGTGGAGACAGGTGGTCGCATGACTATGCTCGAGGGTGCGAGTTCAGCGCCCTGCCACGGTGGCCTCATTTGCCAAGAACACCCGTGTGCTTAAATTTAGGTGCATGTTAAAGAACTCCAGATAGCTGAACTTAATCCGGACACCCCACTATGGTGCACCTCCTAATCGTAGCTCAATTCTGGTACGTAAAACCCAAGCAATTATTACTAGATGTTTTATCGACCTCATAAGGGCGGGACTGCTTTTTGTATGAAGCCATTTTTCAGAAGTGCTGTCTACGCAGTCTCTCAGTGCATACAGAGCTAAACATTTTGTACTTACAATACTGCAGCCATTTTCACAAGTAATTATGCAATAATAATTAACATAACTAGGGCTAAAATGAGGATGATTGCAAGAACAGAAAGTGTGGGCACTCTGCATATATTGACTCATTGACGGATGCCCATCATTGCTTTTTTTACCGCGGAAAAGTTGAACTCAATATTTAGACGGCCAATAATTTTGACGAATGAAACATTAAATAAGTAAATAAATAATGTATAATATCTTGCTGTTAAGTTTCTATTTTAGTCAATTGAATAATGTGTATGTTTTTAAGAAACCCTATGGGAAAGCCAGAAGCAACGAAAGCTATCAGATAATGCAATATATACAGCGAGAAAATAAAAGCTACTTCACCTTCTCGTGGCACCACCTGCAACAGTAAATAGTAATCTTGAGAATTGCGCTGTGCAAGCTCCCAGTCAGCAAGCATTTCGAGATGTTCTAGTAATAAGAATAACGGGGTGGGCTAATACGTGATTATACTCAGCGATAGAAAAGTCACTATATAATAGACAAGGTATTCCAACAGTAATTTAAATTGCCGTACGTGATGAATGTTTGGGAAAAGCTCCTTGTGCGAGAGCGATGTATGCTGTGAAAGCCCCCTAAGTTCATGCAGTCAACTACTGTTTTGTGGGATCTGGCTAGTCACTGTAGCACACGGAACAGGGAGCAGGAAAAAGTGTTCGTAGCTTTACGAACATTAAACCTTGCGAATGCTGACGGTGCTTTCTCCTTCCTATAAGTAGCAACACAGTGCGCCCTATCCGACATCGCGGTTTCATTTTATGTAGCATAATTTTCTCTGACTAAAGGCTGTGCAGCGGCCAAATAGTGTTTTGTGACCATTCTTTCTTGTAGTTGCGATGGTCACATGACAACCTATATGCAATGCTGGGGTGTCGTTTGTCGCGGAGTATACAGTTCACATCGCCTTGCGTAATATGACCTGAAAGAACTGACACCTTCATTGGAAACTTATGCCTGCTAGGATTCTTTAAACCCCCACAAAAGAGCAGCACTACAATGTCTTACTTACTGTCGCTTCAGAGTTCTACCGAGTGCAGAACACGAATGGCATAATTACAGCAATTCATAAAATAAAACCATAAAATAAAAAATGTTATTATTTAACGCCCATTAGTATATCATGCCGTACGTGTACGTGTAATGTACAGTACGTGCAATGTGTACTTTTCATACGAATAACATAATGCTCTTTGTCATAAGCACGGTTATATTTCCAATTATCATTCGATAATTGATGTGAATTGATGAATTCGAATCGATATGAAGTCATGCACGCTATTATAGGCATAAGTTACCATCAACAAAATCAGTCCCACGCTGACAGTCGTTTCCATCGCCCGGCCAAATCCGTATCTTGAATAAATGGATATGAAACAGTCATTTATAGAGGTAGTGTGGAGCATTTTCTGTAATATGTTTTAGTTATGCTTAGTATAATGGCGGACAACTTTCCTTGGCAATGAAGAGAAACCTGCAGCGGCCGAGCTTCTCCGCATGTATTCCTACGGGAAGTATTCAGATTTTGTGCGCGTTGCGTGCCGCTAGGGAAAGTGATGGCTCCGCATCATAAACACTGCACACCTTTTAGCTTTGTCTGCTTATACGGCCATTTGTGGCTGAAGTTAGTCACGAGCTTCTGAGGCCAGTAGACGCAAGAGCCTGAAGGTGACCTGGTGTCGCAAGCATTACTTGGCTGTTGAATTAGACGCAAAGGTGCGAAATTCTCACGCGTGCAAAAGCACGAAGTGACAATGTTTAAAGTCAAACCACCATAACTATCTTACTAGCTCGTTCTGCGTCCTCTTTCAAATCGATTTCTGTATAAAATGAGGCAACGTTTCTTTTTATTCCTCCCGTTGAAAGCAGCCAAACAATATTCAGACTGCATATATTAACGGTAGCAGTCGCGTAATTTGTCTCTATAGCCTTCACTTCATTACAAAGGAAAGTTGTCCGCATGTACAGGTACTGAATAAGAGGAAGAGCGTGTTTCTTCTAAACAGGTAATTTCAGATATCATCTATCGAGTATTCTTGTGTTCAATGAGTATTTTAGTTGTGGATGTGCCCGTTCATGTGCTTATTTGCACCGACATTCGATTCGAGGGCAACACAAGGAATTTAAGTCAGCGCAGTGAAGACGCGCGCAGCGCCTGCAAGAAAAAAATTCGGAATTGTGAACCTTGGGAAAAACAGGTAAAGCGTCTGAACGTGCTTGCTTTCACGCGTGTTCTATCACGCCTGAGCAAACCAGGAGACACGCTCGCCCGATTAGCTCTCGCCCGTGGTGTGGCCTGATCGTGGTCGTCAGGCGCAGAATTGGCACTTGTGAGACTGGGTTAAGTAGGCCTGACAGTCGGGCGAGTTGGTACGGATGCATTAAGATAACGGTGAAACAGAAAAAAACAACAAACGGAGTGTGCTAAGAAAAGCACACTCTTTTCGACAGTAGAAAATGAAAAGTGCTTGGTACAAGGCTTAATCTTTTTCTGTCGGGCCGTTTTCTTATGTTCGTGAGACGCTACGACATCGTTTCGAAATCTAAAACATCTGCTTCTGAGCAAAATGACGACTTGCGGGCCTATTCAGAGCGCCAGGGGATGGTTTCTAACAACTTCAAATTTGTTAACTATGTGGAATAATAAAATTTACTTACGTAGTAGCTGTTTTCCAGGTTATTTAGAAGAGCGCTTCTCAGTTGATGCCGCTGCGCTTAGAGTGAGGTCTTATAATCGGCAGGGGTATAAAGTATTGATGTCTGGTTGTACAGACTGCACTATATATAGCTGCACTAACGAAGAGTGAGGATTTATTCTGCAGTATTAAACTGGACAAAACTAGCGAAAAGTCGTTCAGTTTTAATTTTTTTTGTATTGCTGACACCAGAACATTGACCACCGCTTCTAATGTTTTCTAAATGTCTTTTACATCGAGAAGGTCTAGCTTTGCTCCCTGGGCCTCCAGGATGCTAGGGGAAATGTCCGAAAAGCCACTTCTCGTGGCGTTGTTGGACAACGACCGGTATTTAAGAGACCGAAAAAAAGCGGGACGCGCACACACACACACACACACACACACACACACACACACACACACACACACACACACACACACACACACACACACACACACTCACACTCACACACACACACCACACACACACACACACACACACACACACACCACACACACACACACACACACACATAATATATGTATAGTATCAAAAGGCCCGTAGCTTGTGTTGCCACCTTTATGGTAATTAAACTTCATTCATGTGCTATTACTTTCCACTTAAGTCTATTCGTATCTTTTTCGGTATACCCTAAACCATAGTTCTATCAATATCCCTTAAAGTTCTCTGAGATACTGACGAATGTGTTTAACTTGAGGGCAGAAATTAGTCTCTGCAGTACAAAGTTTTTCAACGCTAAAGCATAGAGCTGAAGAGTACTTGACAATTTATATTACTCTAATAAAAGAATATTAGTTCATTAAAAGTTTACAGTATCTCAGTTGCAACCTTCATAGCCACGTTTTGCCTGTATCACTTGCCACATGTTGCGTAGGAGCCATGAAAATTCCATATGGGAGAAGACTACTGCAAAGCGCTGTAACACTAATAAGTAGGCGTGTTCCAATCGCAAGAACGTGCCGTAATATTAGTGAGAAATCGAAAAATTGCGGCAGACCCCACGCATTCTAGGAATTGATTTCATGCGAAGGAGTCCCCGTGGACCAGCCTATGCGGTATTCTTTGGGTTTGAGCCAAGCTTAACGAGTGGGGGATCGATAGGTTTGTGTAAATTGCGTTGCGCGCATGTGGTTGGCTTACCAGGCGCGTCAACAACATTGGCGCCTAAAGGGCACGCTATGCTGCGACGCCAACGTCAGCACTCACGCGAGAGCACCGACGTCAGTTTTATTGAAACTAAGCGCAGGCTACGGTGCGCTGATGTGCTTTGTATAAGAAGCACTCGTTGGCATATTCGTGCGGGTACGAGCAATACGCTACTATAGCTTGCTGAGTTTATAGGGGGTAACATATGCACGTGTCTTTATTTCTGTTAAAACAACGGATAGCCAACACTGCATTCACAATTGGCTTTAGATAAGCAGCAGCAAAAACAGAGCAGATGTTAGCCAACCACCCCCGCAAGTGCTCACGCAATACACTTATTTAAGATCTGTATCGCGCGGTTAGAGACTAAAGGTACTTGCAGCACGTTTTTCAGCGTCCATGTGCTTGGCTAATATCGCAAACTACAACTAATAATATTCCTTCCTGCTGTGTAATCCACGCAAAACCTTTTATAGTGTTACCCGCCGTAGTAGCCTAGCCCGGGTTCAATTCTCGTCTAGAGCGGTTGCATATCGATGGGGTGAAATGGAAATATGACCAGTGTGTTTAATTAGGTGCTGCTAAAGAACCATAGATGGTCGAATTTAACCCTGGATCCAACACTACGGAGTGCCCCATAAACATATCGAGCTTGTGGTACGTAAAACCCGAGCAGTTATTGCTGTCTCATCAAATTTTCAACCCGACGTGGTGCTAGCACCTAAGGTGTCGCGTTAGTAAGATCGATAATGATAATTGTTGGGGTTTAACGTCCCCAAATCACCATATTGATTATGAGGGACGCCATAGTGGAGGGCTCCGGAAATTTCGACCACCCAGCATGGCTATGCACTATAGAGCTGAGGTTACGCGCTATGTCTTCGTCTGTGGGCGTGGCTTAGCTACTGCGCATGCGCGGCTTGGCCAGGTAGTGCGGTATCTGGTCGCTAGACATGATGCTTGCTTCCTCTTCCTAGCTATATTTTTATTCTCTCTCTACTTCTTTCCGTCTCTTTTGTTAACGTTCTCTGCCTCTCCTTCTTTTCTTTCTGCATTTTTCTCTCTATTTCTCTCTTTTTCATTCGTTCTGTGCTAAGCTTTCTCTCTCCCTTCCTCCTTTCCCTCCTACACACCATGACATCTCGCCTCCCCACGCTCACTTCCGTTTCCCATACCCTTGCTAC
>NW_023615608.1:0-60001 GCF_013339695.2 Rhipicephalus sanguineus | reverse complement strand
AAGACTGCCAGCAACGCTCAGCGCGAACCGCGCCTCATTGTTCGAGAACCTTCACGATCATTGTAGATCGTTTTGTTAAGATTGCGCGCAAGACGCGCACACTCGAGCTTATTCTAGAAATTGCACGATAGCAAGCGATAACGCTGGAATATTCGACGGCACATGTTTAAATGCCGACGCGCTTCACCGCTTGTTAGTTGATCGACGGTCGACGCTCTGTTCGCCGCTATCAGCGTATTGCTGTACTGTGAATTTCAGTTTCCCGGCCACAAGTTCGGCCAAATAAACAGTTTCATCTCGGACGTGCTGACTGCTGTCTTCGTCTACGTGACTACCACGTGACAATATAGTCGCGTGCAAGATTCTAGAGACCACGGAAGTGCCTGCCATACTGTGTCGCTGCGCCTTCTGACGGTTTCACGGCTAACTTCGAGAGCGGGTACAGCGCACGCGCGACAGTTTCTACCTGCCCGCCTGATCCTTGGATCGCTTCAACCGTGTGCGCACAGGAGCATGGGACAAAGCGCATTGTGTCACTTCTGCCGTCGCCGTGGAAGCATCACAGAGGTGATATATTGCGACGAAAGTACCTGTTTGTGCAATTGAACTGCCTTCGTCACCACGACATCGTTCCGTATTTCCACATCGTCTGTAAAAGTGACACCTTGCACTCTCCTTCACGTTCCGATGCGCGCGAGCTTGAAGCAATCGATCGATCAGATAAAGTCGCGCTTGCTGTGTGCCCGCTCCCGAAGTTGGCCGTGAAACCGCGAGAAGGCGCAGCGATGAAGTATGGCACGGGATCTGGTGGTCTCTACAATTGACTGTACAACCAGAATGTTACGCTGGGCGCCAGGGGCACCACGTCATCGAGGGCCCTGTGCTAGCTGACGAGCTAGCCACGTCTCTGCACGCAAACGCTGCCAAATTATCTATGGCTGTCAATGTAATGGACCTAAAGTTCTTTTTAAAAAAACAGTTAAGCGCTTACTGACAGACCTTATGAGATAGAGAAACACAAAATAAGCTACATGTCATCACGCCGAATCTCGGTAACTGGCCACCGGGATCCAAGACAAACCATACAGAAGTAGCAACTTCCAGACTTAGGATAAGACACACACACAACAGCGCACACGCCTACCCTCTGCCCGGTGGCGATCCACCTATGTGTGATAAATGTGGTGAGCCGCTTAGCGTGCTTCGCATCATACTTCAATACAGTTGCGGGATTATCGGGCCGTTTATTACCTTCGGAGCTATAAGTGTTTGCTACAAACGCCGATGTGGTTCTATGGCATTTTCTAAGTGGAAGTGTTCGTAATGAAAAAACATTTCCAGGAGGGAAGAAAGACGTGATACTTCCTTGAAAACTTAATCATTCAGTCTGACGACAGAACAGTTAATTACGGCTCTACCTTGCCAGACTTTCACTGCAATTGAACATAAATTTTACAGGTACTTGAATTTCGTTCATTGGCGTCACAACACGTACGTGCTTGTGATTGCCGCTGTTATGACTTATGGCAACAATTTCATAATCATGCTTGCAACGCCACTTTCTAATTTCAGCATGGATCAGGCTGCGAACGCCGCTAGCTGCAGCCGCCCTAGTCGCAACGCTGTGCATCTTCCTGTACGGACCAAACTTCAGCAATCCGAAGCGTTTTGGGACTGCCACCATCCACAACTCTCAGAGCATCAGTGCAGCCGGCGGACGTTACCCTCGCCGTGCTTCAGACCAGGTAATGTCGAAAAACGGGACGACGTCCGTCGACAATCTCGAAAGCCCAACTCCGCCGACGACACAACCGGAACGTGGGACCGAGGTCGTCCTAGAAACGTCTTCTGCGACACAAACTGCAACCGCCTCGAGAAACGCGGAAACAGGCACGACAGCTACCACCGGAGTTGGTGCTACGGCTACGGTAGCCTACTTGACCAAACGTACTGTCCAGTGTGATGCGCACGACCTCGTTAACGAAACGTCAAATACTGCGGCTTCATCAAGCGACCAAAACGAGACCATTACGAAGGACATGACAGCGGAGTTGCTGAAGCAGTTCGCGCATACCAACCCTCTCGAGGAACCCGCGAAAGTACGCAGGATACTGGTAGTCTCCTACTTCAGGTCGGGGTCGTCGTTCCTGGGCCAGCTGCTGTCGGCGAATCCGCAGACGTTCTACCACTTCGAGCCACTGAGGATGCTGGCCGAAGCGTCCCGACTGCACGGAGCAGATGCACTTCGAGCGCTCGATTACTTCACAGATTTCTTCGGCTGTGATTTCACCAATCACTCAGATCACCTGCAACTGGCCATGGAGCACCCGCACTGGTTTTGTCAGAACACTTACCTGTGGAGCGTCTGCAAAGGCGTCGAACGAGTCTGTTTCGATCCCAAATTTCTCAACGCTCTGTGCAAGAAGGCGCCGACGCAGGTAAGCCGAGCTGTTCACATACACTTTATAGTGTTCTGTAATTTTTCGTTTCTTATTTGCATATTTCCTTCGCACTTCATTAGGGCCTCAAGTCAATGCAGGACATATCAATTTCTGTTGTTGGCAGTTGTAACACTATTGCAGCAAAAGGCTTTACTCTGGCATACGCAGCCAGCAAGTGTTCCACTTGAGGGTAGATAACAGAGGTGTCCCACTAATCGTTGATTATCCTCGTATCTCGCCGAAAGGCACTCTCTAGTCACTGTACTCTATTCCTGATTGCCGCAGGATTATTGGTGAAAATGTCTTCGGAGCTACACATAAGAAAAAATAGTATGTGCTACTGTCCTCGGTGAGTCTTCACTATCTTTGGAAACAACTTCCCCCTCTATTTTCGTTTAGAGTTAGTGCGCTTTAGAAGTGTACTATTACTCTCTTAGAAATAGAGCACGATGTTTTATCTAAATGATCAGATTACCACAAGATGGAGTTAGATTACGCGTGCTAATAACTTTGCTAAATCACTCGAATGACAGACACAGGAGTTTTGAAATGGCTGTAAGACTAATTTAAATAAATAAACTGACTCATGTTGTAGTGTCGCGTGAGCGGTGTTCGAAATAGTGAAATGTTAATTTTAAGTAAGTTCAATGACACCGACCGCGATTGCAAGTGACTGCAAAGCAGAGAGTTCAATTTTAGTAATATTTTTTAAATATTATCAAAATACCTGCCCGAGTTTTCGCTGCCAAGTGAAATAGAAAGTGTATTCGGATATTCTGTGATCTTTTGTTAACAGGTTACCCATATTTATATATTTTCGTGTGTGTGGATGACTAAAATGTATGACTGCGATGCGCATTGTGTCATATTCTATAAGAAAACGGCAGAAACTCACATGATGCTTCCATATTTGTGCTTTATGAATATGGATAAATTAAATAGTGATATTTTGAGACATCAGACTTGTGACTTCCTCTGTTGTTTCTTATCTCTGTCTCTCTCTGCTCATATCTTCGTATTTTGCTCTGACTTTTTATCGTCCCTATCTCTTCCCTTCCACATAGTTCCAATTTTCCGGGTGGCAAAGGTGAACTTTCTGTAGTCACCCAACCTTGAGTAGTGCGTTGGGCAACTTCTTTTGGAAGTTGTCCGAACGACGCGCAGTGTGCCGAGGATAACACGACTTCTACTCACGGTGGGTAGAGCCAAGGCTACCCGACCTCTATGAGCACACCAGAGGTTTCTGCAAGCTGCGGCAGCAGCAGGGTACCGCAGAGACTAAGGAGGTCCGTGGACCCCTGGGATCAAAGTCTTCGTCAATCGAGACGAAATCTACGCCTCCACTGCTTCGCAAGAGACTATCAGCGCCAGCTTGTCAGACGACGCAGGCAGCGTCTAAGGAACAGCGAAGCGCTCTCTACCGCTCCGAAAAAGACAAAACAATAATAACAGGGCCTGACAAGTCCCTGTAAAAAACCGAATCTCCTTCTTTTCGGACACACACAGTACATGGACAAAATGATGCAATAGAGCGTCAGAGAAACATTAAAGGACATGTCAGAAACCTAGATGACGTCCAAATCTTCTTATTGAGTTTTAGCCTAACGTGCTGTGTGTCCAAAAAACACACTTAAGTTTTACAGGCACCCAAACATCCTTCGGCAACATGTCATTATGCGAGGATGCTCTCGCATCATCCGGTGGTGTAGCCATCATAGTTTGCAAAGGTTTGGCACTTCAGCATTTGAAGCTCCAAGGTACACTTGAGACAGTGGCCGTCTGAGCCGTGCTTCTCGACGAGCTCATTACCATTTGCTCCTTTTACATGCCACCGCATTATCAGCTCCACAAACGCGATTTACAATCATTAGGAGAGGAACTGCGGAACCGCACTCATTCTTGGGTATTACAATGCACACAGTAGAATGTGCAGCAATTCCCGTTACCATGCGGGAGGCCGCCTTATTAAACAGCTTCTTTTTTTTCTCTGGAGCAGGTCTCTTGAATACGAAGGAACCCACCTTTTTTAACCAAGCAAACAAATCATACTAGGCTAGAGATCTCGGTATTTCATTGCCGACATTTTTACCTTAATTTAAACGGAGTGTTTCTAAAAACTCGTACGGAAGTGACCACCTCTCAATATTCCTGAGTTCGTCGCATCAAAGCGAACTTCTTCACTGACCCTTCGGTGTAAGGTCGACCCACTGATTGGGAACGGTACCGAACTCTTACACACATGACCTGGGCTGAGATGTCCGCCCTTGCCCTAGAGGATGCTCTTATTTTACGGATATTGTAATTGAGGCCATTTCTAAGTGTACTTACAAAGCGAGCAGCACAATCTCCAAACGGCGTGCTTCCTTATGGAATAACAAATGTTTGAAAGCGCGCAAGAACCAAAATGAAGTGTGGAGGTTGCTCCTCGATTCTCCGACAACGGATAATTAACAATTTTTTTAAACATGTGAAATACCAATGATTGAGGACACGCCGGAAGGCTCATAGAGGGAGCTAGCAGAATGTTTTGTCAGCCACCAACTCGTGTGCAGACGAAGGTAAAGTTTAGAGCGAGGTTAAGAAATTAAAAGGACGAGAAATATATTTACTTTCTTTGATAAACAGAGAGGACGACACCTTGGAAGACTAACCGAACTTTCTAGGTGCATACTTTGAAGACGCGTCCAGCTTGTCGCACAACTCCGAAACCTTCCAGCAGTACAAAGAAAGAATGAAGGAAAATAAACTAGAAATAAATTTCCATAATATGACACCTACAACGAACCTTTCTGCTTAGCTGAACTAGGGGCATCGCTGAAATGGTTTAACAAATCTGCTCCAGGGTCCGACCTTACAGTATATGAAATGTTGAAACACTACCTCCCGAAACATAAAAAACGCTCGTTTCCCTGTACATTGCCATATGGTTTTCTGGCGATATCAATACATCCTAAAAGGAGGCTATTGTGATTTCTGTCCTGAAACAGGGAAATGATCCATCTTCTGCTTCGACTTACGGAACTGTAACACTAACATGTTGCATCTGTAAACTGGAATCAGAGATTACTTGACTCACACCAGTGCGGTTTTTTATTGCGATAGCAATTATATGGACAGTCTCGGCGGATTTTTGCCGTCTGTGGCCGCCGTCATTCACCGTATATGTATATGTGTATATATATAGAGAAAAGCCACAAAGAAAAATAATTCAGAAATTCCTCCCGACGCGCGGAATCGAACGGGCGACCTCTCGCTTTGCAGCCCGCCGCGTTAGACGTTAGGCCACGACAGCACAGTCTTTCAGCCTGCTAACGGCGAGCTATTTATATACACCATGTAATTCAGGATGCTTTCTTAGTGGCCACATAGATGGCGCGACGTGCGCGCGCGCTTTAAATATCGTCGCCCCGCCCCTGCGAACGCCGTTGCTGTTCGCTCTACAGGGCGTCGTCGCTTTCGTGCGCTTATCTCAAGGAATGAAGGGGCGGCCGGTGGGGTGCTTCGCTTCGCTCGCTGCAGCGGCCGCGTTTGCGAAAGGAGCGCGCTGTTCAAACAGAAATAAGTAACAACTGTCACAATTAGTTCGCGCTCGTCTTGTTTATTTACACCTCTAACATCAGTATCCTTTCTGAGTTACCACGTAGATGGCGCGATGTCCGCGCGTGTCGCGCTTTAAAGATCGTGACCCCGTTCCTGCGAACGTGGTCGCCTTCGTGCGCTTATCTTGAGGAAAGTAGGGGGCGGCTGGCGGGGCAGGGGGGGGTTGTATGTCTTGTGCTCTACCGGCGATGTCTGCGCTGAAGTGACAGAGCGTACGAAGGTCGCTTCGACGCTGCAGCGGCCGCGTTTGCGCAAGAGGCGCGCTGTTCAAACGGAAATAAGTAACGACTGGTACAGTTCGTTCGCGCTCGTCCTGTGTGTACCTGTTCGTTCGTTTCGTGCGTCCTGCTTTATGTTTGAGCAGTGCGCTTCCAGTGTCGAGCTGTGACGCATGATAGTTCGCGCTCGTCCTGTGTGCGTTCTTTTCGTGCATCCTTTGGGCTCGAGCGACGCGCTGGCAATTTCGAGCTGCTTTCCGTTCTTCGCGTTACATTCCAATTTATTGCTATCGCATTCATTGCTTCGCCGTTGCGGCGAAACTGTGACTTTTTTGAAAGGGTCGACAGACTGTTTCATTCGCATTTAGACACACATTCGTGATGCTTTCATTCGCAAGCAGGTCTTTCTCTCTGGTTTTATTTACATGGAAAAATCGCGAGATACTACATGGTGTTTTCCAGTGTTGGGTAGGGTATAGGTGGTGAAATGCTAGACGTGATAGCGAGTTACTAGTCCAATAAAACATTGCGTGTTCGAATCGGCAGCTTTCTATCACGTCCATTTTTCCAGGAGACTGGAGTGCCAAATGGTGGTGTGCACAGTTGTACGCCTTTTACTGTCAAATTTAATTCCTTCCGTCTGTGTTTCCCACGCAACGTAGTCTACTCAACTTATCTCGATGATGTTACAGGTAGGATATAAATCCTATAATGTCGAAGTACGTGAGTGGCAGATTGCGCTTGGTCTGAATAAGTCGTCTAAATGCGCAGACAAAAATGTGTTCAGCCTCAATTCACAAAAGAGCAGCTGCGTACTCCTCTCACGGAACAGCGGTCTGAACCCTGATCCTGACATTGACCTGCAGGGTCAGCGTCTACCTGTAAAAATGGAACATAAAATCTTGGTCGTAATTCTGGACAAGAAGCTAACCTTTGCTCCACATATGAAGTACTTAAAAACAAGCTTGTGAAAAGCAATGAACAATTCGAAAATGCGAGTGAATGCAGCAACTTTGACCAGACCCACACTGGTCGCATGAGAATATGGTCTGCCAGCTGAGCACTCCTTAGATGTACAACAAGCCCTCCACACCTAGCAGAAGCCCGTTTTTTGGTGATTGAGTACCTTGAAGAAAAGTGCGCCCACCATCTCAAGGTTTTCACCGACAGGACGGTCGATATAGAACGCAGAGCAGGGCTACAGCGTTCGTAGTTCACTCCCTCAATTTAAAAGACTGGGCTCGCAAACACGGACACTGGAAAGAAGTCAAGGCAAAGGTGTCTTGACTTCTTTCTTGTGTCCGTGTTTGCACGCCCAGTCTTTTAGAATGAATACTTACCAACTAGATCAGCTCTCTGTAACTTTAACCTTCGCTCTCCCAAGGTGTCCTGGGCTCCGCTACTCGAGTGCGTCGTTTCGTCAACAGTATGTGAAAGCGTGGCAATTCATGCAGCCCTAAAGAAAATAAACCCTTGTAGCGAGCAACAAGTTGTGTTGCCATCGGACAGCAAGCCCCCTCTGCAATTATTACAGAAGGGCTTGGTTTCGGACAAGTGCACTGAGAGATCTCTGCATATTCTCCAAGAATTGCACAGCGTTGGGCCTAAATAAAGTTTCAATAAATTCCATTGCATGTTTGTATATCGGGTAATGAGATGGGTGCCCGACTTGCTTCAAATGCGTTTGAACTTAAGCCAAGAAGGCTCCTAGAGAACCACAATGGCTCCTTAGTGAAGCTGTCACTAGGCATTCCCCTCTCTCAAGGTTGATACTGCGCGCGCCATGCGTGACAAAAGGGTGAACCAGGGCAGATACCGGTCTGCTACATCGCATCATTAGGGGTCAGCGCGTACACCAGCATGGTTCTAAATAATCAGACTTGCCGCTACGCCATTGTGTCCTACTCGTAAGACCTACGGAGATATTAAACATTATTTTCTGAAGTGCAATGAACTTTATAAGGATGGAGAATGATTTTTGAAGTTTTGTAACGTTTAGGCTAGGCACACGACAGAGTGAATAATATGTTTCCGTGTGGACACCGGTCATTCATGAAGGAGGGGTCACCGCATGTGACAAGTGGCGAACTACTCTTGAAGTTTTTAAACGCTACAGACGATATGTTTTTAGTGATGAGTGACACTCATATTGGAGCGTTGCTTGGTGTTACGAGGTCCCGACACAGCACCCTATACGAGACAGCTCATGGCCAACCGGCCTTTGCATTGTTGCGTCGCACTGCACGCGCCATCTTGGTAGACTGCCCACACTTTCGCTTTAAAAAAGGATCATGTTTTTGACATCACCAGACGGAGGAAACCGAGCGGGGAAAGTGCCTGCATATCCCTCAAGGCTACATTCACCTGCAACTTCCTGCATTCTCCTACTCCATTGTCACGCACTACATGGTGTAGTGTAAAAAAGTGTTTAATGACTTCGTAAAAAACCTCATACTCTCACGCCTAGACTACGGGGTCATAATTTACTAGTCTGCGTCACCAAACGCCTTGAAGATGCTGGACCCCGCCCACCATTTTGGCATTCGCCTTTGTGCAGGTGCCTTCAGGGAAAGCCTTGCAGAGGGCATTCATGCGGAATCATTTGTGTATTTGCGTGTTTGTATCAGTTGTGCATTTTTAAAGGTGAACGCATAAAATTATTTCCGGCATACTCTACCGCCAATGATTAGTCAAGCGTTCACCTCTTTTCTAACCGACCTGCATTAACAGAGTCATACATATTGTTGCGGAAAAAGACACCAGCTCAGAGGGATACGTATCCCTGTATTGTTTACAGCTTAGGCGAGCAGCGCAACCGACGCGAACAGCACGCGCCAGTCTGTCTGTTTCGTCCTTCTCTTCGTCTCCTTGGCCGCGATGCCGCTGGTACGTAGCATTACCCCCGGCGGCCTAAGCACCGTCCCGGAGCTTTAAAGGTCGTTTTCGGAAGCGGTGTTGTAGGGCTTGAGCCGTGAAACGTGAACAATATCGCTGAACCGAACAGATGGCGATGGACAGATGGGGCCAATCTCATTGTGTGTGTTAGCTCTGCGAAGAGGATGGCCGGCCCCAGGGGTACAGCTCCCTCCGTAGAAGTGACATGTTGTAGACTGTGATATATCCTTCGCACATGTTACAAAAGACGCCCCTGTAGCATGAATCCGGGTGTACTTTCTCGAACTACAGCACAAATACACTCGTGTTGAATTTTTCACAGATGCATCAAATTCTCATGCTCGCATCTCTTATGCAACTGTCGGTCCATCCCCTTCGGTGTCGGACGTCCTGCGCGCCAGCGCAAGTGTCTTTGAAGAGGGATACACTCCAAGAAAAAATCAAGTATTTGGGGAGTATTTCTGCCACATAAGTATGTTCGTAATCCACCTCGCGTTATCACCGCGGTCCCGGTACTTCTCGGTCACGAACGGCGCGCGCGTCATCAGCGTGAAATGGCATTCTTAGTAGGAAAGTGACGAGCACCTGGTTTTCAGGGAAGAAAACGCGAGCAATCCAGATGACGATTATTGTTACGTGGAAGAAATACTACCCAAATACTCGATTTTTTCTTACAGCTTAGGTGATTGATGGCTGTAAAACACATTATATATTGACATATACCAAGGACAGTAGTTAGATTCCTTTGGTGTTGTCTCTTCTTTCAAAAGTGTCAAAAAGTACTAAAATCCAGTAACTATATCGCTTTATTCAATCTTGTGCATATCTTATGCATCAGAGCTTTATGTCATCATGTTCTGGGTGCCCAGGCACCGCGAGATGGCAGGCACCGTATTGGCGGACCAGCTAGCCACATCTGTCCACTCATAAGCTGGCAACTTATTCATGGCTGTCCCTGTGATAACCTAAGCTCTTTCTAAGAAGACAGTTTCGGTTTTACTGGCTGCGCTTATGAGATTAAGAAACACACAAATAACTGCATTTTATCAAGCCGAACAGTGCTAGCTGGCCGCCGTTATCGAATCGACAACTCGAAGCACGTGGACACACAATTCTTCTGGACCAGGCTTCAAACCCGGGACCAACGCCTGTGGTCCCGGTTTCTAACCCGGGACCAGGACGAATTGTGTGTCCATGTGCTTCGAGCTGTCGATGAATTCGCCCTCAAGCTGCCAATAGCTAGCTTCCTGGTTAGCTCAATCGGTAATAATAATAATATGGGATTTAACGTCCCAAAACCACGACATGATTATAAGGGACGCCGTAGTGGAGGGCTCCGGAAATTTTGACCACGTGGGTTTCTTTAACGTGTACCTAAATCTTAGTACACGGGCCTCAAACATTTTCGCCTCCATCGAAAATGCAGCCGCCGCGGCTGCATTTCGACACCCTGAAAGGTGTCGGTCCCGGGTTCGAACCCCGGGCCGGGACGAATTTTTCGGCAACTAAGAAGCTTTCTTTCTGGGAAATCCGCATGGATTTCCTTGTGGCTTCGGGCTACAAACAGGTGGTTGTCTATTTTTTCTTTAACCCTAACGCCACCTTGTGGGATCCCACAGTACTCATGTGCAATACTGTGGAATACGAGTTCATCGGAGAAAGCCTATGGCAGAAGCAGCAGCAGCAATGCTAGTAACATACAGGATGTTTTTTTAGACAACACAGATTTCTGTATAAATGCTATGGCAGTAAGGCACCCATCCTCTTCGCAACTAATTCTTCGTCGAGGCTTAAGTGATCTGCCGCTGCTAAAGTTACATCGAAAGAACTAATCAGCCAAACGTTTTCAATTATCAATTATTGCACTTGAAGACAGTTATTCCTGAGGCAAACTCGCTTTCCCTTATGCCGATTTTGTAAATATCAAAATGATTGCTCCCGATTTGAAATATTCACCAGCGCATTTCAATCGTTATATTGGAATCGGGCACGCAGAAAAGGCAGCCGCTCTAAATTGCGTAAGATACGAACTTCCTGTAGCGAGGAAGCGACGAAATTTCAGTAAGGGCGCCCAACTGTGTCACGACATTACTAGGTTAGAAGTATCACAAACTGTCTTTCAGAAGACACTAAATATGATTGTACACCAATAATGCTATATTGTTCTAAGTTTTCCTTAGTGTCAACCACTTTTTTTATTCGTTGGGCTCGAGACAACTATTGCGTGTTTGACCAGCGCTGTCGTTCGTCCTTCTTGGTGTGACATTTAGTGACTGTGCAAAGCGCTTGTGTAGACATCACGAGAACTCGACACAAGCGCGAACTTTCAACAGGTCAGTAGAAATAACTCTTGGGGTTTAACGTCCCAAAACCAGGATATGATTATGACAGACGCCGTGGTGTAGGGCTCCGGAAATTTCGACCAGCTGGGTTTCTTAATATATATCTAGATCAAGTTCACGGGCCTCAAACATTTTCGCCTCCTTCGAAAATGCTGCCGCCGCGGCCGGGATTCGACCACGCGATCTTCGGGACCGCAGTCGGGAAGCATAATCACTAGACCACCGTGGCGGGTTCAGCAGGTCAATCGTGTTCAAATTTGGCGCTCGCGTTGTGTTTCTTCGGTTGTCGTCGTCCGCTCAAGCGCTTCGCATTATCGTTCTCGCGTGCTTCTTTGAGCTCTATAGTCAACGACGGTTGAATGCATCAGCGAATTGGCTAATTATATTAGTGCACACAACGCTCGTGCCGCAGGTGATGAAAGTGACACGCGCTAGCATGGACACCGTCCAGCGCTTTCTTCTGGAGGGGCCGACGGCGACTGCGAAAGAACTAAGCGTGGTGCACCTCGTACGCGACCCGCGCGCCATCTGGATGTCACGTCAGCAACTCCACTGGTGTATGCTTGTATCTGACTGCTCCAGGGCGGACGTACTATGCGACGAGATCGAGCGCGACATGGACGTCTTTGTCAACATGAGCCGGAACTTTCCCGGCCGGATGATAAAGGTGAGGCTATAAATCATTACTGAGATAGCAAGCATAGCAAAGCTGTGGGGTTATCTTCTTTGTCGCCGTGATGTTCCACACAACGTCTAATCGTTACATTACACTGTCGACGGGCGGGCTGTACGAGGTTAAAGCGAAGCTAAAAGCAAATATTTTGTCGAGGTCGATTGCTAAAAGATCCCTCCGGAAACCTCGTACTGCTTGTTTTGTGCCAAGAAAATGCTAGCTCGAAGGAGTGTCGCGTTTTAGCGGTCCGTATATCGCTAGGGCAATTCGAACCATCCGCCTCCGAGAACGGCCATGTGACGTAGAATTCGGTGTGCCCGCCCTTTACCGCCTGAGTGAGTGAGTGAGTGAGTGAGTGAGTGAGTGAGTGAGTGAGTGAGTGAGTGAGTGAGTGAGTGAGTGAGTGAGTGAGTGAGTGAGTGAGTGAGTGAGTGAGTGAGTGAGTGAGTGAGTGAATAAACGTTTATTTGGTCCAGCAGAACGCGGTTAATCGCGCACCCGGCTAATCCCACGACGGGACCGACAGGTCTAGCCTGCCGGCCCGATTACGGGCGCGCTGGGCGGCCACGATTTTACTGCCGACGCTGAGACGCAGCGGAGCCCAGCCCGGCTAAAACCAACCTTTCGCCGTTCTCAAGGCTAACGTCGAGTTCTGTTTTAGACGAATCAAAATGAAACGTGCACAAGTTCCACTTTATTGCGTCTTGTAATGTACTGCATTGTTCTTTTCTATCAAGAGTAGTTGAATACTAGTGATTAGTTGTACCGATGACGTTCCGCAATATTGTGATCTTGTCCCAGGATGTCCCACTGGGGGAGCGAATCGGGTTCTACACTTAAAACCCCTGAATGAATTAAAAGGAACGCAGCACCTCTCTCCTCCTCCTTCGCCGGCGTTCCCTCTCTCTCTCCTCTCGACCGTCGCTACCCTTACGCGGGAGTGAGCTAGCCGACGCTGTCGGCATTAAACGCTGTTGTCGCTAATAGCTGGCGCTCGTAAACTGGCATTTTGGTCAGATTTTTCCATGTTATGGTATTACTGGCTGCCAAAACATTACGAGAGTACATGGAAATGTTGTTGCGCTAGGGTGACTTTGTTATTGGCGGCGAAACACTGAAACATGGCCGCACGCTATCTCGGCGTTGGATGATTGACCAAACATCATTTCCTCGTCCATTTCTTCCAAAACCTCCATTTCTTCGTCGGCCAGCGGCCAACGTGCGCAGCAGGTAGCCGCTTTGATAACGTTGCTGCAAGCGCTAATGCATGGCTGCCAGTTTATATGTGGTATATCGCAGGTGAAGTGGTATACGTGGCACACAGTACAGGAGAGCTCCGTACGAATCGAACAGGTGGGGTTCTTACAGTGCGCCTGATGTATAGACAGCCGCTGAATACAACACCCCTCTATTAAATGCGAAGCATTTCTTAGCGAACCAAAGGCACTTTCAGCGTTTCTATCTATCTATCTATCTATCTATCTATCTATCTATCTATCTATCTATCTATCTATCTATATCTATCTATCTATCTATCTATCTATCTATCTATCTATCTATCTATCTACTATCTATCTATCTATCTATCTATCTATCTATCTATCTATCTATCTATCTATCCTATCTATCTATCTATCTATCGATCTCTTTCTTTCTTTGTTTCTCTTTATTTCCTTGTTTCTCTCTCTTTCTCTCTCTTTCTGTGTCTTTCTCTGTCTTTCTATATTTAGTCTTTATTCCCTTTGTTTCTCTCTCTTTCTGTTCTCTCTCTATTTTCTCTTTCCTTTTTTTCTCTCTCTCTCTCTGTTTATTTCTCTCTCTTTCTGTGTCTTTATCTGTCTTCTTTTATTCCTCTCTATTTTTCTCTTCCTATCGCTTTCTTTCTTTCTCTGTTTTTGTCTTTCTTTTGTTCTCTCAATTTTCTTTATCTTTTTCTCCCTATCCCTTTATTCCGCTCTCTCTCGCTTTCGCGTGTTTCGCGTGCTCCACTTCGCCGAGCAGAGTTTTCGTTTAGCGTTCGCACGACAAACATGCAGCCTGCTCGGCGTCCAGGGCGGGAAAGAAAGGAAACCTTCAGTGGCGCCATCACACCTCCTCACTCTCACATCTATGCTATTCTACCTCACAACTTGCTACACCATACTACACGTGGCTATGCTATACGTGGTTTTGGCTGCACGCCGCCATATATGGATGTGCTGTGCTTTAATCTTTCCCCTCCTCCTTTCCTTCCTCCTCACACTGAGATTGCTCTTGCTCAACCTCACTTCCATTTCCCGCCACCTTGCTCTTCATGGCTATGCTATACGTTGTTTTGCCTGCGTTACTTCAAGCGACGACATGAGATGAAAGCGTACGACACCCGGCGCATCTAAAGTGCTCCGCACTTCAAAGAAAGGCCGTTATTGGAGGTTTTGCGTTGACTACGGACGACTAAACGCCCTCGCCAAAAAGGGTGTATATCCGCTTCCCTCACATTGACAATGTCATTGACTGCCTGCAGTCAGCTTCGTACTTTTGTTCAGTAGATCTACGATCAGGGCATTGGCAGATTCCCTATGCAGCTTGCCGACAACGAGAAGACCGCATTCGTGACGCCCGATGGACTGTACCAATTTATTGTTATGCAACCTTCCCGCTACCTTTGCAATGTTCCCGCTACGTTTCAAAGATTTATGGACTCTACCCTTCGTGGTCTTAAACGGGAGGTGTGTTTGTGCGACCTAGACGACTTCGTCATTTTCGGACGTACCATGGAAGAGCATAACGCCCGTTTGAGTCTCGTTCTAGGCTGCGTCGGAGAGGCCGAATTGGTATTAAACTCTAAGCTTAAAGTGCCGGTTTGGCGCATTAGTCCTCGGTCATCTTGCCGGTGTAGATGGTGACGGCGAAATCGAAGCAGTCAGCGCGTCAAAGCCACCCCAAACACTGAAGGAACTCCGCAGCCTCTTGGGCTTATGCTGCTATTTTCAACGTTTTGTGCCCAGATTCTCGGACGTTGAGCACCCATTGACAAGCCTGTCGCGAAAAAACAGCCCGTTCGAGTGCGCACCTGAAGGTGACGACGCGCATTTCCTGAAATGAAGTTTCCACTGACATCAGAACCTATCCTTCGTCACTTCGATCCGTCTGCTCCAACTGAAGCGCACACTGATGCAAGTGCAACTGGCGTCGGAGGTGTGCTTGTTCATTGCCATAATAATGCAGAGCATACGAGTCAATCTATATGCGGGGCTGAAAGTATTTGCACGGTGACAGAGCAAGAATGCTTAGCGGCTGTATTCGCCCTTCAGAAGTTTCGTTTGCTCCATCTACGGCCACACGTTCATGATTGTGACCGGGCATCATTCGCTGTGTTGGCTTCTTACCCTCCGGGAACCTTCTGGCCGCCTTGCAAAGTGGGCGTTATGGCTCCAAGGATTTGACTTTAGTATTTCGTATAGAAGTGAAAGACGTCGTTCCGACGCTGACTGCTTTTCTCGCCTTCTTGTGGCCACAACGGAAGATAATGCGGACACCTTCTACATATGTTTTCCTGCAATCTCACATCTGCTGACGCCAACATCTCGCAGCGGGAAGAACAAGGTGACTTATGTTTGGACCTTTTTGTTTGCCGATGCCCGCAGTCCCAAAAGCACCGTCTCCTTTTGTCTTCGCATTGCACTGTTGTGCAAGAAAAATTACTCAGCAAGTGGCGCGCGCTACTTACTGGTTGTTCCGGAAAGCCTTCAGTGCAATGTTCTCCGTGTTATGCGTGATGGTCCAACGTCAAAAAATCGTGGATTCATTCGTACTTTACATCAAACACAGCAGCCTTCTAAGAAGGAGTACCTCTAGATCTGCGACGAGTGTCAGCCATAGAATAAAGAACCAGTTTAGAGAAGGGAAACTGTAGCCTTGACAACGGTACGAAAGATAAGCAGCGGTAGCGCATGGAACTACCGAAGGCACCCAAGAGATGGCGCTGCGTAAACAGGAAGCGGAAAACAAAATTTATTGTTTATTTAGGTAGAAAAAAGCAAATGGCTGCCTTTTTTTATTCCGTACCTGGTGCGTATGCGCATACGCGGGTGCCCTGGCTGGTTTTTTATTCTATCCTTTTTTAAACAGAAGTGGACGAAAGAGGCCGGGACTCGTGTAAGGCTACGGAGGTCTCGTTATCTTTCGCCCGCTTGTTTTGAGCGCGGTCGATGCGCCGAGCAGCATGCCAAGCGCCCTTCGGAACGCAGTACCTGAGCGTACGAAGGTTACATGGAACCGAAAGGCATACACTGGCAACTGGCACCAGTAAGAACAATTCCGAGTGAGTAGAAGAAACGATAATCTTTATTGACAGTGAGCAAGCGGTAAAAGGCCCTTGTTCAGACATCGTGAGCTCGTAAACGACTAGCCTTCGCGGCACTTCAAAGAGACAAAACAAATTAGATGACGTCTGTTGCCCGTTTCCACCGTCAGCTAGCGCTCACAATAACCAACTTGTATTGTAGGACAGGCGTAAAGCATCAGCATTTTTTTTGCTACAGTTTTTAGTACTTGCTTTCAACGAGTACGCCTGAAGACCCCCGGGTTTATTGTTATTACAACGTATTGCGGTCAGGCTGAGAATACCAAGCAGGTTCACGCAAAGAAATCACATTATAGTGGATGCCTACAGAATGGCAGAAAACATGAGCATTTTAACACGTGATACCGATGAAACAACCCATAATGGGATATATGCAAGGCCTCAAAGAAGTGCAGAAATACAGAGAAGGGAGAAACGATTTCTATACCGGTCATTCTTTTATTGTGACATCGCCGCTGGAAAGTAGGCTTCATCAACAGTCTGGCCAAGTCGTGCTCATGCCCATCGCATAATTCACTCGTTCATTTGAGCCCACCAGACTTGCAAGTACAAGTGAAATAGCAGCTTTGTCCACACGTGTTAGCATACAATTCAAAAGCAAGAACAGTGAAGTGTGATATGCTAACGAGGTCACGAAGCAGAAAGAAAAACGCTGAGCTTGAAAGTACGTGTACCTGCTATCGTCGAGGAACCTGTGGAAACTGACGCCTTCGCTGGTATCGCAGCTCCTGCGGCACCATACAGTTGCACACCGACTGCCCACCATAATTGCAATATGATTACATTCGGTGAATTAAAAAACTTTCATGCGTATTTCAGACAACATTAACGATAGAATTCGCAAGAAAACGGGAGCAACAAACCAGCTGCAACCATCGGACGATAACTGCGCATATTCTGCGCGTTAGTCTGCGGCACCCGAGACGCAGCGGCGCACTTTTTGCGCTTCGTCACTGGTCACAGCGACGGTTCCGCTTGCTCGCTACCGCGCGCTGGCCGTCAGCGGTGAGCGACAAGGCGAGATGTTTTCCATCACTGAACAACAAATTTACTCATCATTCAAACATTAATTTCAGTTACACAAGAAAAAGCACTTTTATGCGGGCAATGATAGCTGTATTCTCTTAAATATTGCTTTTATTACGGCGCCTCTGGCGGATTTTTTTGGCGTGCCGAGGGCAGATTTGGAACGGAGCCACTATGGTTTGTGCTTGTTAGCTGCGACGGGGTCGATTTTTTCGCCCCCCTTCGGCGATGGCTGGAACTTGAGACTTTCCGAGGCCTGTGTCAGCGTCACAAGCGACCCACAAGTGCCCCGCACGGCATTTTTTTTTGTCCCTTATCGCCGCCGGCTACGCCTTGCGAGCAAGTTGGCACCGACCTGTTAGAACTGTTTCCGCGATTTTCGAACAACGTTTGAGTCATAGTCTGTGTTGATTATCTTACGAGATACGCGGAAAGCGCTTCGATACCATCCTCCACAGCTGAATGCGTCGCTGCCTTCTAGTTGCGCTCCATAGTTCTTTGTCATTGTCGGCCTCGCGTAATCATCGGTGATCGTGGTCGCCAATTTATCACCGATGCTCAGGAAGAATTGCTTCGCATCTGCACTTAAGCGCTCCGGTCAATCAACCCAGTTGGTGCCTGTAGGTCGTCTCAAGAGGTGTCATCCCTCCAGTGCTTTGGACTCGCCCAGCGGGCTTCGTCTGTGATCAGGGGATTGCTACGGTACGAACCGGGCAACAGGAAGAGTAAGACAAGGTTGCCTGCTGCGGTCTATCTATTCCATCTTTTCCTGTCATTGACTCAACCCTTCTCATTCTGTAAATAAACACAGTCAACCTTAATTCAACCATTACAGTAGGTATTCAAATGTGCATTTCAATAGCGAAAGTAACGCGCGCCTCGCCGCATAATTCTATAGAGCAAGCTTGTGATGTATGCTGCAGGTAATACCCAAAACTCCCATGAGCGTTGACGCGGAAAGGTCGAGCAAATTGATAAGCTTGCCCTAAAAAATGTTCAATTTTCGAAAGTGCTAGCCCAACATTTTTTTAAAGATTTTTACTCTGGCAACTCTTAGCATGGAGCATCAACTTGTTTCAATGTTAAACAACACTTCAAAGTCCATCTTCGGCTGGTTTTTGTTTCCACAGGTTCGTTACGAAGACCTTGCTCTGGACACTTTAAATGTCACAATGAAGATGTACGAAGCACTTGGAATGCCTTTTACCAAGTTCGTCAGGAAATTCATCGAATCCCACACCAACGAGGAGAGCGTCGAAGTGCAGAGCGACCCGTACGCCACCTCCCGAAAGTCGAAACGCGTGGTCAACGAGTGGAAACGAAAAATCCAGCTCGGGGAAGCTTTGCACGTAAACAGGGCTTGCCGGCGCGTGATCGAAAGTCTTGGTTACGAACTGTGACGTTCGTATGTGGAGGCTGCAAGCTCTTTGTCGCGTGCTCATCTTAAGCATGTCGACGCCTTTTTAGAGGTCACTTTATACTGTAATCTTAAGCATATTGCTTTGTGTCTGCCTTCAGAAGGGCTTTAAAAAAAGTTGAAACTAATTAAAATTTAAAGCTGAAATTCGGGCTAGTTGATCTTGACTTAAATACATAATATAGTGGAAAAGAACAAGGACAGAGAAGGATGCACACAGGACGACCGCTCTGTCCTTGTTTTGTTCCGCTATATTATGTATTACGATTTAACTGCCGATTTACCCGAAATGTTCCCATCGCGCCAGCAGTCATCGCCACTGACACCACGGGAGGAAACGAAAATGACTTCGCAGCACTCTAGGTGTACGTATAGACTGTGCAATGAACCAGAAAGTCTGCGCTATCATAAATATTAGATCGCTTAGAGCACAAAAACTAAAAAAAAATATGTATTCTGAGGTGGCTGCGTTTCAACTGATATCCAAAAACATCAAAAGGTTTCCGTGGTATGCCATTGTTCTAGGTCATTGGGCAGCCTAATGTCTCAGAAAGAAGCCTGGGAAGTTTCATTGGAGGTATTCATTTGATCAAAAGTTAGAAGCTTTTGCTAAGCGAAAAGCGTCTGAAAATTAAGCTCCCCATAAAGCAAGAATTAAGATTTCCACACATGTTATCTTCAGTGTGAGGGCAGCTAAGAGAATGATCTTGGAGCGAAACCAGGTAGATACGCAAATTTTCCTTCAACAGAGTTATAAATGTATGTATATTTTTTCAAATTATCAAAAATCGTAACGTCACTTTAAAGGGTGACGACATACCTTACGTCACTCTTCGTCGATTTCTGGAAGTGGCTTCAAGCCTTGGGCATCTGTACCGTCGATGCACGCATGGTAGACTTGAAAAAAGTAGCGAACAAAATCAGGGTCATGGTTCTGGTAATGGTTGTGGTGATGTTACAGCAGGCGGGGTTCGCATGGTATCCATAGTCGGCAATAGTTCCACCTGTCATGAGATGATAGTATAAGGTGTGTCACAAGGTGTTGATCACAAGGTGTTGATCAAAGGTGTATAGAGGTGTGTCACAAGCCGTGCCTCACGGGAATAAAATGAACACTCTTTGCACTCTACTCCTGATTACCGTGGACCCTTCAGGAAAGACGACGTCTTCCATGTCCGGTACGTGTGGCCACTCTTTCGCGGGCTTTGGACCATGGTGTTGCACTGTCGAACTGCGGGTGTAGGCACATGAAATGTTCAGTGTCGCCTATCAGCGCAGAAGGCAGAGAGCGGTGAAGCGCCCTTATGCAATCGCGTAAGGACGACTCGAAGGCGAAAGCCATCTTCTTCTATTGATGCTTTCTGCACCTGACGTGGATTTGCACTGCCTCCAGGTTCGGTGGCATTGCAGACTTTCTGCACCAAACCTGATTTTACATTGCCTCCGTCATCGGCCCACCTCTGACCAAGCGACGATGTGATGTGATGACGCCATTGTGTCGTTAAAATTTTTGGCTATCCGTGACGTCGTTGTGGCGTCATATGGCGACATCGTAAGTAACAATTTTTGCATCAATCATGTTGACGCCGACAGTCAATTTTCGTGTTTGATAAGGCATTTAAGAGTTTCGCCTTAATAACCAAGCTGTGCAGCGCTGTTAAGTACAGCACGCTGCATACAAAGGTATGCAGATGCTATTTATTCTGTTCGTCTCGAAATGAAATTTTAGCTCCTAGTCAGCGCCGTTGTCTGTTGTTTCTTTTGTCCGTTCTCGTTCTTTCGCGCTGTTAATTCGCTCAAGATGGATTGACATAAATTAAGGATTAGGGTCGCCTCAACTGTTTGCTTTATTTGATTTTTTTCAGCCACGCGTGGTGACGCCAACGGTCACCTGTGTCTGATGAGGAAACTCAAGCCTTCGCCTTACAACGGGCCGGCAAGTTATGACTGCGCCATGACCTTTTAACAGGCCTTACCCGAAGTCTACGCTATTCATGCGCATCGACACATTGATGGCTAGCAGGCGACACCGGGAGTAATTTACACGAAATAAGCTCCTGACGGCGACCACGCTCGATCTTGGTGTGTTAAACGCGAAGCATTCGTTGGCCAACCAAAGGCACTTAGACCGGTTCTATCTCTGTATCTAGCCGCCTAAGTCTCTGCGCTCTGGCTGTCGTCTCCTAACTCGTATGTACCAAAATTTGCACAAGAGGAATTCAGTGTACGTGGAATACGATTCGCAGGTCGTGACATGAATAACGCAACTTCCGTGCCGCGTACGTCATGAAATCCTTTCCGCCAGTCACGTGTGGCGCATACGCGTATGCTGCTGTCCAAGGTATGCGGGTGTGCGCACAGGTGATTGCAAGTCCATATCGACCCAGGCTTAGGAAATGCTTACTCGACTGCGTGAGGGAGCTCGGTCCTGGAAAAAGCCTGTGTCGTCGTTGTCGATGGGTGAAATATCCTAATGCAAGCAAAAAAATAACATCACGGTTTGCTGAACATATCGTAAGTGGCGCGAAGCTAGGAACATGAAAAAGGGCCGGAGGAAAGAGACAGAAGAGCGCCAAACTACCAACTGTTTATTGCCAGCGCAGGCTGAAAAACAGGTAAACTTCCACACATGCGCATTGTGTGGAAGTTTACCGTTTTTGTGTGGAAGTTGTCCTTCTTTAATGAACTGCTCACGTGATGTCATGTTTGGGGTAACTCTTCCACTCCAATGCGCATGTGTGGAAGTTTACCTGTTTTTCAGCCTGCGCTGGCAATAAACAGTTGGTAGTTGGCGCTCTTCTGTCTCTTTCCTCCGGCCCTTTTTCTGTTCCTAGCTTCGCGCCACTTACGATATGTTCAGCAAACTAAGGCACCAACTCGCCCAAAACAAGTTCTTCTAAACATCACGGATCGAGCCGAAATTGACCCCAGGCATTCTGCATGGCAGTATTATATTCTACCACAGAGCAACGCCAGTGCTTCAAACTGCTCTGGACAAAGACCATGCACAAGCTGTATCAGGACAGCGAAAACTGCTGTTGCAGAGTTCGCTATGCCATTTTATATAATTGTTATAAACATTACATTTGTGCGCCTATGACTGCGCAAGCGATAGCCAATCTTTGGCCTTGACTATAGGTATGCACATCATCGCACCGTAAACGTGCACTTCGTGGCGATAAAAACTAAATTCGTGCTCTAACGCGAGTGCCGACGTAAACGTGGTAACGAGAGCTCCTTTACATACCAGTGCACTCGGTGTGTCCGGCAAGCCCACCATATGGACACAACCACTCATTTATACAAGGACGTCGATCCACCTCGCAACGCTTGACTCAAAGCGAGCAATACAACCACAGGCTGCTGCACGCTTACTGCTTCGCCACAGCAATAATTCCCACAATGCGCGCGATACTGCCGAATATCTTGATTGAACATCAGTGCAATTTTTATATACCTGACTAATGTTTCTAAACAACAGCGGGGCACATTGACCGACAACGTCAAGCTGCGTTTACTGTCGTGCACACACGCGCGGAGCGGCATCAGAGTTCCCCTAATGACGTCACACGCGACAGGGCACCACTCCGGGATCGCGGGTTCTTGCAGGCGCACGCAGAATCAAACGCAGGCGAGTCGCATAACGATGTTTCCACAACAGCGCCAGCACAGTCACAGCGTAAGCTGGTGGTGCGGCCTTCGTAGAGCCTGCTGTAAAATCATTTAGGGCGCCTGAAGGTAGAGTTGCGAGATACCCGCTACGCAATAAATCGTCCAATTTACCTATCGTCCAATTTAACGAAGTAGCGAAGCACCCACTTGCATTCTGAGGCAAATATTCGCCTACGTAGCAGCAAACTTTGCCGTTACTGTGGTGGATGATGAATGATTATAAGGTTTATGAAGAATTACTACTGAGCGCCTTGCAGTGGGCCCCTTGCAGCTTTAAACAATGAACTGGTTATCCAATTCACATCGCGGAGCGGATCTGCCACGGTGGTCAAGTGCTCTGGTGCTCGACTGGTGACTAAAGTCGCGCGATCGAATTTCGGCCGTGGCGGTCGCATATCGAAGGAGACAAAATGCTTGAGGCCCCTGCACTTAACATTAAGGTGCACATTAAAGAACAAGATATCGTTAACATTTCGGGAGCTCTACACTTACGGCGTCCCACATATTCATGTTGTGGCCTTTGGACGTTAAACCCCAACAATTGTATTATCGCGGGCATGACGGCCGGGAGAGAAGGAAACATCATAGTGCCTTTGGTTCGCCAAGAAATTCCTGGCATTTGGTTGAACAGTATTATCTATAGGTTGCCCGTTTCGAGAACGCCGCGTTTAATTTTGTATTATACCCAGAAGAGCTTAACGTTATTTAGCTAATGAAGACGCCTTATAACTCAGTATTTCTTTTCAACAGGTATTTCATTTTTTCGTAACGAAATCTTTCGCTGCTTGTGTTCTCCAGAAGTGGTGGTTTGCTTACTTTTGTATTGATTAGATTTTGCACAGAGCAAAAATATCATTTCAGCTAATGTCTGCAAAAAGTGAAATTTTGGCGGTAGAATACCTCTTCCAGGAGGTCTCAGATTTCCTTTGGTTAGTGCTCGTTTTTTGGGGGGTGTGCTAGATACACGGACCTTAGATTTAGTTCTAAACTGTGGTAAAACGATCGCACCAGCTGGAGATTTCAACTCCCATCTTATAACACGGAGATTCAAAGCAGACCAATGTGAAAAGCGTCTGTGCGACTGGGTGGCATCTAATCATTTCACTTGTCACAACACTGGATCCTTAACGTTTCTGCGATGGCAGTTCACATCGGTGCTCGACCTTACGGTTTCGGGTCCAGGACTTTCGGTATTATCCTGGGGGACATTTGAGGCTGGAACAAGCAGCGATCACATTCGAGTGGTATTTGAGATCCGTTGCTCACAGTATTCTGCGCAGGGTAACATTCGTTCGTTTATTGATTATAAGGGAATTAAAATGAATTTGCGGAAAATTTTTACATCTTTAGCTGGGAATTCGTGCAGCGCTCGTAATGTCTGCGCTATTCTCGACTCCTGTCGAAAGAAGTCAGAGTTTGAAATACAGGGAACTAAAGACCCTACTCCTAGAAACTGGTAGAACGAGGACTGCTCGAGAGACTATAAACCGACCGAAATCAGCGTGGAAGCAGCTCATGTACAATCAGTCTCCCGGAAACTTGAACTATACGAGTTTATTGTAGGGAGATTCAAAGGAACAGTAGTGCGAGCAAAAGACGAGTACAATGTTCGCCATTTTCAATTTCTGTCAGTCTAACAATAAGAGCGCGTTGTTCCGGTATTAGGATCAATCAAATTAATTCCGCGTTCCGTAGATATAGAATCAATAGTGCTAACCACCCGAGAATAGAATATTCCCTAGATGTAATTGGCAGAGGTTTGGAGGCTAGATTTTCTACCTGCATTCTTTCAAACTCTTGTGCGCCGAAACGCTCTCAATTATTTTGAAGATATATAATTAAATGAGTTATCATCAGCGGTATCAGGTTTACAAGCGGCAGCAGCAGGTCCTGATAGAATCACTACGAAGATGCTGAAAATGTTCTTTGATGTTGCTCATAATGTTTTATTGGATACCATAAATTATACTATAAAACGCTTGGACTCCTTACGTGTGGAAAGTAGCGATGGTGATTCTAGTGCTTAACGATGAAAACAAAGGGTATGCTCTTGACAATATTTGACTGATTTCGTTAACACCTAATTTTGTAAAATTGAGAAATTATTACACGCACGGATAACTAAGGACAGCCAAGTGATTATTGAGTCCCCTGTCAAAATGCTTTAGACCTGGGATGTCAATATGGCGTCCACACGTTGATGTGGAGAGCAGAATTTTAGCTGGCACTGCGTCAGAAACAGTATGACGCACTAGTTGCCTTAGACATCTCTAAAGCGTACGATAGTGTAGATTACCCGATTCCACTCGAGCGAATGAAAGAGACTGGCTTGCCCGACTACTTATTCCGTGGACGAGTGAGTTCTTGCTGGACAGTGAGTGTTTTACTGCGTACAGAGTGGGATTGCAAGGGGGAATTCAAGACAAACACGCGGTGTCCCCAGGAGCCGTGTTGTCCCCGCTACTTTTATGATCTTGCTAGCTGCATTCCTCCCCATCCAAACGTAAACACGTATGTTTATGCTGATGATATAGCATTATGTCCATGGTCGGATGACACTCAGTAATTGTATGACCTTTACAGGTCCACTTATCTCCCTTGAATTTAGGCACCGACAGTATTCGCTTGACCATTATTGTACAAAGTGTGCAGTTCTGTCATTCTCTCCGCAAGACCATATAAATATATCCCCTCTCATTCCATCATGCAGACATTCCCCAAGTGCAAACAGTAAAGTACCTCGGAAGAATTTATGCAGGAAAGCTTAACTAGCGTGTGCATATTGAACATGCGGCGACTAAAGCGTCACGTGCGATGGGAACACTCAGTACGATTAGCAATAATCGATGGGGCATGCACGAAGACAGATTGATAATGATTTACCGCATGTATATACACCCTATGCTGGACTTCGGATGTTTCTTATACTCTGGGCCCCAGCGTGGAAGCCTGCTAGTTTTACTTGAACGTCAAGCACTTCGTTGGAGCCTTGGGTTACCGAAATTTGTAGCGAATGCAGTTCTATATAGGGAATCCCGATCCCTTTCTCTGAAAAATAAATTCAAAACACTAACAGTTCAACATTCTTAAGGCTCTATGAATCGCCAATAAGAGGAGACCAATATATATTTATCAGCCAACCAGACCTGTGTTTAATGTCTCGGGCCTCGGTTTCACACCCCACATGTGACTTTTACACAGCAGCTATTGGACCCATTAAAGACGAAGCTTAATGATATAATGGTACGAGTATTAAGTACATTGGCCATATCGCATGATGATATATAACAACCTGAAGTAGCTCTTTGGCATGTACAGAATGAACTTTTCAAGATCCGTTAAATCAGATAAGCACGACTGTCGCGATAGCAACTGATGCTTCGCAGTGTCAGGAAAAGGCCGGTGTTTTGAATTTTTTCTACGCGACCAGGCTGGTTCTTTTCTTTAAGACTCCCTGATTATACACCAATATGTTCTGTTGAATCTTAGTTGCCATTTTAGCCCTGCGTAAACTTCCGTCCTCCAACACCTTCAAGTGGGCTATTCCATAGTAAAGAGGTCATTATCATTCTGTTCTGCTTTAATAACTCGAGCTGAATGCATACTCTGTGAATATTGCGCTTACTTGTTCCACATCATTTGCGAAGGCTGTGGTTAATATGAGTTCTCGGGCACAAAGGAACAGGATTGAATGAAGTTCAGGACACTGTGACAAGGGTTTCTCTTGCAGGCCCACTCCTTGCTCTCCTTCCAGTTACGGCGTTTCGGCGCTGCCGACAGATTTAGAAAGTATCCTTTGTCATTGCTTACTCCAAGTCTCGCCGCATCACGGAATTTTCAGCACCTTCAGCTCCCTTGGCGCAGTAAATGGTGTTGTTTTGTCCGACGGTAGAGTTATCGACTTCCCCGCAGGGGCGTCTGTGGAAACAGGCGTTTGGTGTGTAGCGACACCACGGACCCGAGCTAACGGGGGGTTTCGACCCCTCCCACGCCTAGCCGTGCGTGGCTGTGCCGTGTCCGGGGAAAAGGGGATCCTGGGGGTTGAGCCGACGCCGGGTGTTTGGACCTTTAAGGCCCCTCGGAAGAGGCAACACACCCCTTTGGCCCCGGCTTCACGTAGACGGCACCCCTGGGCTGACCCACCCAGGGGAAATCGGCGGTCGCCTTTTCCTATCCTCATCTCCGATCTTTCACTTTCCATCTTCTTTCCTCGCTGTCCTGTCTTCTAATCTCTTCGTTTACTTCACCATTTTCGTAGGCGCTCGGGTTAACCATGTATATGTGTCCTCTCTTGGACATAATATATTAGGTTATAGCGGCATTGTACGGCTGGCGTCTGCAGCCTTATATGTTAAGTGCTGCAGCGTCCCCTAGTTGGACTCCATGGTGGGTGGCCGCCACTGCTGCCGAAATACAATACTTACTATGGAAACACCTGCATTTCCACGTCTACTCGATCGTTACCCTCAAAAGAGGGTACGCACCGACGAACTAACCTCCTTTTGCCGACCTCGAACAACCTATCCGAAATTCCACGTCATACACAGTGAAAATTCAGAGAAGCAAGCCAGATCCATTTCCCCGTTTGTCGTAGCAAGGTCATTGACTGAAGTCTTTGGACCGGGCTATAAGGTGACCAAAATGGCCAGTGGAGACCTTCTGCTGGAGCTACCCGAAAGACAACAATATGAAAAGCTTGGCAGCCTTGTCACATTCGGCAACATTCCAATATCTGTCTCCCAACATAGATCAATGAACAGCTCACGTGGAGTCGTGTCAGAAACAGACCTCCTTGAATTGTCCGAAGAAGAACTGTTAGAAGGATGGAAAGATCAAAACGTGACCAGTGTAAACGTATCACCATCAGACGTGATAACAAAGAAATTCCCACCAAACATCTAGTACTAACTTTTGCATCAAGCACTCTACCACAAGCCATTGAAACTGGGTACATCAAATTAGCCGTCCGTCCGTACATACCAAATCCAAGGCGATGTTTCAAATGCCAGCGATTCGGCCACGGTTCGCAGAACTGCCGTGGTCAGCAAACATGCGCAAGATGTGGAGGACAAGGCCACCCCTCTGACAACTGCACGAGCACACTTCACTGCGTCAATTGTGACGGCGACCATGCAGCCTACTCGCGGTCCTGTCCGAACTGGAAAAAAGAAAAGGACATTATCACTCTCAAAGTCAAGGAAAACATCTCATTTAAGGAAGCCCGTAAAAGGTGCTCGCCTTTTCACACTACACCCTACGCTGATGCGGCGCGCCGGGGGCAACGTCGCACCGGCCTCCGCCACTCCTCCGGCCTGCGCAGGGCGCGCCGTTGGCTGTGGCGCCTGCCCCCAAGGCGGCAGTAGCTCCGACTACTCCGCCAACTCGCGAACAGGGACCGGCGACCTCAGGGTCGTCGGATCTCAAGGCCTCGTCTCACCAGGCGAGGCCCGCAACCCGAACTGCCAGCTCGCGCGTGCGGGCATCCAGTGCCTCGCAAGAGGCAATGGAGACGACGTCGGCACCCCTGGTGCCGAAAGACCGGCGTAGCTCCCTGGAGCGCGCTAAGAAAATCAAAAAACCGATAACGGGGCCGAACGACGGCCCTGCTACTTAAGTTCCAACTTTCCGCCTAAACATGAGCCACTTCATTTTCGTACACACAGCACTATCTTACTTCCAATATGGAAACACAAATCATACAATGGAACGTCAGAGGACTCCTTAGAAATCTCGACGATATCCAAGAACTATTACACAAACATACACCAAAAGTGCTGTGTGTACAAGAAACACACTTAAAATCAAAACACACCAACTTTCTACGCAGTCACATTATTTTCAGAAAGGACCGGGATGACGCCGTGGCATCATCCGGTGGTGTAGCTGTTATAGTTAATCAGGGAGTAGCGTGTACACATTTACCACTCCAAACATCCCTGGACGCAGTGGCTGTTCGAGCGATTCTGTTGAACAAACTCGTCACCATTTGCTCTCTCTACATACCTCCACACTACCACCTTCAAAAACATGAATTTCAGTCCTTGATAGATGAACTTCCGGAACCTTATCTGGTACTTGGCGACTTTAATGCACATAGTGGCCTTTGGGGTGACTCTCGCTGCGACGCGCGAGGTCGTCTCATTGAACAGTTCCTTTTCTCTTCCGGAGCGTGTCTCTTCAATCAAAAAGAACCAACATATTATAGCCTCGCCAACAATACCTATTCGTCCATAGATCTCAGCATTACATCCCCATCGCTTCTACCCTTACTCAATTGGAAAGTTATTATTAATCCTTACGGAAGTGACCACTTCCCGATAGTTCTGAGTGCACCAATAACTAATGAATGTCTTCCACAGGTTCCCAAATGGAACCTTGACAAAGCCGATTGGGAACAGTTTTGTAAATTGGCTCTCTTGAGCTGGACCGACATGTGTGCTTTAAGTATGGATGAAGCCGTAGAATACTTTACTGCTTTTTTGATTGATGCCGCAATTAAGTGCATCCCACAAACATCTGGACTGCCCGGCAAAAGACGTGTGCCGTGGTGGAACACTGAGTGCAGAAATGCGCGCAAAAAACAAAATAAAGCATGGAGGCTGCTTCGGGACTCTCCCACAGCCGAGAATCTAGACAGTTTCAAGAACATAAAGTCCCAAGGCAGGAGAACGCGCCGACAGGCAAGAAGGGAAAGTTGGCAGAAGTTTTTATCGGGCATTAATTCATATACACAGGAGGCCAAAGTCTGGAACATGGTTAGCAGGGTAGCAGGCCGACAAGCGCATTCACTTCCTCTAGTAAACACACAAGGCGACAGCTTGGAAGATCAGGCGAACTTCCTAGGTGCACACTTCGAACAGGTGTCGAGCTCGTCACACTACACGGAAGTTTTCCAACGACACAAAACAAAAATCGAAAAACAGAAAATAGAGCGCAAATCCACAAAACACGAGGAAGCATACAATGAACCCTTTGGCTTAGCTGAGCTACAGGCATCGCTGAACTCATGCAATAAATCCGCCCCAGGTTCCGACCGTGTTGTATATGAAATGCTGAAACACCTGCCTTCTGAAACCCAAAAAACCCTGCTTTCCCTGTACAATGCTGTTTGGTTTTCCGGCGAGATCCCCTCGGCCTGGAAAGAAGCCATCATAATTCCGATTCTGAAGCAGGGTAAGGACCCATCCTCAGTTTCTAGTTACAGGCCAATAGCCCTAACAAGTTGTCTGTGCAAGGTTTTTGAGAAAATGATAAATCGGCGACTCCTACATTTCCTCGAAGCCAGCAACTCACTTGACCCATACCAGTGCGGTTTTCGAGAGGGTAGATCTACCTCTGACCATCTTGTACGTATCGAGGCCCAAATTCGCGACGCATTTGTCCACAAGCAATTCTTCCTTTCGGTGTTCCTCGATATGGAAAAGGCTTACGACACCACATGGCGCTTTGGAATATTAAGAGACCTATCCCACTTAGGTGTACGAGGTAGGATGCTGACTATAATTGAAAGCTACCTGTCCAATCGAACATTCTGTGTTAGAGTAGGCAACGTCTTGTCCCGAACATTTGTCCAAGAAACAGGAGTGCCGCAAGGTGGCGTACTGAGTTGTACACTTTTTATTATCAAAATGAACTCCTTGCGTCTGTGCATTCCGCGTAACATGTTTTATTGCACATATGTCGATGACGTGCAAATCGGATTTAAATCTTGCAATCTTACAATGTGCGAGCGGCAGGTTCAACTTGGTTTGAACAAGGTAACTAAATGGGCAGACGAGAACGGGTTCAGCCTCAATCCGCAAAAAAGCACTTGCGTCTTATTTTCAAGAAAGAGAGGCCTCCATCCTGACCCGGACATTGACCTGCATGGCGAGCGGCTACCTGTCAAAACGGAGCATAAATTCCTTGGTGTAATTTTAGACGCGAAACTTACCTTCATATCACACATAAAGTATATAAAGAACAAGTGCATAAAAACCATGAACATTCTAAAGGTATTGTCACGCACTACGTGGGGTAGTGACAAGAAGTGCCTGTTGAATCTCTATAAAAGCCTCATACGCACGCGTCTAGATTATGGGGCGATAATCTATCAGTCTGCGACACCAAGCGCGTTGAAGATGCTTGACTCTGTCCACCACTCGGGCATTCGTCTTTCTACGGGTGCTTTTCGCACCAGCCCCGTGGAAAGCCTCTACGTCGAATCAAACGAGTGGTCGCTCCACCTGCAGCGATCTTACATGTCCTTTTTATATTATCTCAAAGTGAACGCAGACAAGGAACACCCCTCACACCCCACAATTAATTATCTAGTTCTGCCCTTTTTGACCACCGTCCTTCGGTGAGACAGCCCTACTCGCTTCGCGTGAGGGGCTCAGGTGAAGAAACGGGTGTGCCACTTTTAGAACACTGTCTAATGGCTCCCGCTCCACAACTACCGCCGTGGCGGTGGCAACTTATAGATTGCGATGTATCTTTCGTGGAAGTAACGAAACACGCTCCTATTACCCATATCCGTACATACTTCCTCGAACTACAGCACAAATACACTTGTGCAGAATTCTTTACAGACGCCTCAAAGTCCGATACTTCTGTGTCTTACGCAGCCGTTGGGCCATCCTTTACGGATTCCGGTATTCTACACCCTGAATCAAGTATCTTCACGGCAGAAGCTTACGCGATACTTGCGGCCGTTAAACACATTCATCAATTAAAACTACAAAAGGCAGTTATTTACACAGATTCTCTAAGCGTGGTAAAAGCTTTAAAAACTCTGAAAAGACACAAAAACCCCGTCTTTGTCTCGCTGTATTCTCTTTTAAGCACGATCTACGCACTTGAACAACATGTCGTAGTGTGCTGGGTGCCAGGGCACCGCGAGATTCAAGGCAACGTGTTAGCGGACCAGCTAGCAGCATCTGCCCACGAAAACAGTCACAATACATCCTTAGCTATTCCCCCATTAGACCTAAAACACTTCCTGAAAAGAAAGCTCAGAGCCTTTTGGCAGACCACATGGGATACGCATACACGAAATAAGCTACACGTTGTCAAACCGCATCTGGGTAATTGGCCGCCAGTATCCAAATCACGCCACACAGAAGTTACACTCTGCAGACTTAGGATTGGTCACACATACAGTACACACACACACCTTCTGTCCGGTGGCGAGCCACCTTTGTGTGATAGATGTGGCCAGCCACTCACTGTCCTTCACATCCTTATCCAGTGCAAGGAACTCGACGCTATCAGAAAAAAGCACTTTTCATTTCCCTACCAACAGCAATTTCCACTTCATCCTTCAATGTTCATCGGTAGGGACCCGCTTTTTACATACCAGTCATTGTCTGCATTTTTAAACGATGTACAGAGTTTTCATGTCATATATCAAGGTGATCCGTAGCACGGCCTCTAAACAGAGGTCGCTGCTGCGGTGAATACGTTAAAGATAGCACTTGCCTCGCGGCCCTTGGACTCAAGGGCATTGACGAGGCAGTGGTGCTGATGTCATATCTTCATAGTTTTATTCTTGCGACCACTTGTCATTAATTCCACTGCACATATTTCACGTCACTCTCATGATTTTAATATATATATATGTTTTACCTGCCTTTAGAGCGAGGAATTTTAAGGCCCCTATACAGCTACTTACCGCAACCATTGTTCACATCCTTGTCTCATGAACTGGCGCTCTTTGGCCATCAATTGGCCCTTGCGCCATTAAACACCACATATCATCATCATCATCATCAGAGTTATCGACTTGGTTCTTAAGTCGATGACGGCGCCGTGATAGTTTAAGAAGTCCATGACAAGTATGACTTTCCATGAGCAGTGATGCAATATTACGAAACTCGCAGGATACGTGTGATTATTGATTGTGACACTTGCTGTGCAGACTCCAGACGGTGTTATCAGATGACCTCCAGCGGTACGGATTACGGGGCCTTCCCAAGCAGTCAACTTTCTTCAACTTCGTGGCAAAGGGCCCACTGATGACGGAATAGTCGGCTCCGGTATCGACGAGAGCGGTGACGTTGTGGCCGTCGATAATAACGTCGATGTCGCTAGTTCGTCGCTTAGCGTTGCGTTTAGACCGCGGCGTCGGATCACGGCTACGTCGGTTCGTCCCGCTGCTTCGACGTTGCGTCATCAGGTCTTCTTCGGGCCGCGAAGTTTCGATGTCAGGGCTCCGTGCGGCTTGCGGCGTGTCCTGAAGCTCTCGTCGAGTCGTCGTCGTCGGCGGCGGAGGATCTTCGGCGGTTCCTCATACAGCAACCGCAGCTCTATCGGTTGCTGCCCTTAGTTTTCCGGATACGGACTCGCGTAGCGGTCCCGGTTAGGGCCGCTGTACTGCTGTCTTCGCTGAGGGGACTGGTAGCGTCCAGGCGACGGTGAACGCGACGCATGTCGAGGTGTCCATTCAGTGGTGACCAAGTAGTCGGCGATGTCACGTGGTCGCTCACCGTGCTGTGGACGCGGGGCGTTGACGGCGAAGCCGCGTAGGCCCATCTGACGGTACTGGCAGCGGCGGTAGGTGTGGCCGGCTTCTCCGCAGTGGTAGCACAGCGGGCGGTTGTCAGGGGCACGCCAAACGTCGGTTTTCCTTGGTGCGTAGCGCTGGCCAACAGGAGGACAGTATGGCGGCGGTGGTGGCGGCGTCTAGCGACGGTAGTGCGGCTGTTCAGCGTGTTCACGTGAGCGCAGAGAAGGAGCGTCGCCGCGGGCAACAGCAGCGTAGCTCATGGCTTGCGGCTGAGGCTGTGGCGGTTCGGGGGTGCCCAGGGACTGCTGGATTTCTGCTCGAACGATGTCTTCGATCTAGTCCCCTTGAGACTGTGGTGATGGTTACAGCTTGCGCAGTTCCTCCCGCACGATCGCTCGGATCGTTTCGCGCAGGTCGTCGGAGCGAAGGGCATGAACTGCTGGGCTGTATTGTATTGATCGGCGATTGTACTGGCGCGTTCGCATTTCTAGTGTCTTCTCGATGACAGTTGCTTCGGAGACGAATTCTTGGAACTGTCGATGGGGGTTCCGCATCAGTCCGATGAAGAGCTCCTGCTTGACTCCTCGTATAAGAAAGCAAACTTTCTTGTCTTCGAGCATGACAGGGCTGCATGACGGAACCGCCTTGTCATCTCTGCCGTGAAGAGTGCCACGTTTTCGTTCGGCATCTGCACGCTGGTCTCGAGCAGAGCCTGAGCCCTCTCTTTGCGGACGACGCTCGTGAATGTCGCGAGAAACCTGGTGCGAGAAATGTCCGACGTTGTCAGGCTTCGCTCTTGGTTCTCGAACCAGGTACGAGCAGCGTCTTCCAAGGCGAAGTAGACGTGCCGTAGCTTGTCCTCACTGGTTCAGGTATTGAAGAGGGCGACTCGGTCGTAGGCTTCGAGCCAGCATTCCGGGTCTTCGAATGACAATCCGCGGAAAGCTGGTGGCTCCTTGGGCTGCTGGAGAAGGATCGGCGCAGCCTGAACGGGGTCGGTCATCGTCGCTGCGGTCGATGTTGGGATCAGGGGCTGCCTGGTTTTTCGGGAAGGAGCCCGTACTTTCGCTGCAGTTCCTTCTGCTGCGGCTTGTTCGAAGATCCGGGTTTTCCTTGCCATTGTCCTCGTCGTGGCTTGGGCGTGGGTCAGCGCTTTGCGGGGGCGTCCGGGTGATGAAAGCTGCACCTCCACCAGATGTCACGGGGTCGTGACGTCGACGAAGACAACAGCCGCCGTGTTCAAGATGAAACTCTTTATTTGGCCGAACTTGTGGCCGGGAAATGAAAACTCAAACTACAGCAATACACGCTGTACACTGGTAGCGGCAAACTGGGCGTCGGCCGTCGATAAAACTGAACATCGCTGGGATGCGCCGTCTTTTATACATCACGCATCGAACTTTCCAGACTTATTACTGGTGGTCGCGCAAGCTCTGTAATAATCTTGACTATTCGCGTCATGTGCGCTATCTTAACAAAATGATCTACTGCAATCTGGAATCTTCTCCGACATTCTGGCGCGCTTTGCGTAAGGCAGCAGCTACACGCGCAATGGGCCGGTAACAGAAAACATAGAAAGAAAGGAGCATGTGTGGCAACATGCAGTGCTATAGAGAAATTCATATGCGAATCCATAGAGTTTCTTACATTTACCTAGAGGGAAAACTCGCGCTGCGAGCTGTTGGACGCATGGGAATGCTGGGATATGTGAGCTTCAGACTTGGCTCGGATCGGTATTGTTCACTAAGAGCCCGTACACCTCGAAGACGCATCTGGCATCAACGCGTTCCTTGTGTCAGAATCGTTGATTTTGTACTGAAGGAGCACGTAGTAAGCTATTTCTTTTTATCATTGCGCATAAACGAGTTTTATTCAACTTTGGAATATTCGTTGATGCACAATTTTATGAAGCGTGCAAATTAACGAACGGCCGCTAAAACTGTAAGGCAGGCGACAAGGTCAGCGTGCACTCTGCTCCTGCTCGTCGTCTGTTTCTTTCATTCGTTGTTTGGTTATGCCGTACAGGTGGGCGGACGTTTATTCTAGAATCTAGTACGCGTGAATGAGATTCATTTATAAAAGTTTTGTTTGAGAGAATCCTTAATTGCGCAGTCGTATCCGCTTCTGAGCCGAAGTCGCGCTCAACACCAGCCATCACAAGCCTCGCAGGCACATATACCGTCATTCCCATCGCGGCAACGGCGCCCCTTAAGAAATTCGCATGGACGGTGGCGCCAGATTTCTGGCTAGGTATTATTGTGAGAAACTCAATGAACGAATCAAATCGACTGATGCGACACATAAATCGCTAATAATTTTTAACTTATGTCATCCTGACAATTATTTTTAGTCATTTGGGAAGTTATGCAAAATGGTCTAGGCCAGAACACGAGTTCATGAAAAACAACTCATTTTAATTGACAATGAAGCCTCTATCACCACTTAAAAATTTCAGACTTAATGGCCCGCCCGACTCTTGGCCGATCCCCCCGAGAGGGTAGGGGCCAATCATTCCAGGAGCACCATCATCATCATCATCATCATATTCGCAACCTCGGCAGTAAAATTAGCTCTTCGAATATTCTCAGTCAAAGCACAGAACGTTTAATACCATTATACCGCCATTAACCATTTACCTTAGTATGACTATCGCGTACCTTAGTATGCGACTGTATTTTAGTGTTTACCTTAGTATTTACGTTAGTAGTACTGCATTTGCGCAACTAGTAAAGTAATCCCTTAAAGATATATCATCGTATTTACTTGACCATCACAGATCGAAAAGTGCGCATGATGAACCGCCAAAGGACTTACAAATTATAGGCCCAAAAAAGGTCGCAACCAGTGTTTCCATAATATGTCTACATCTTACCCATCGAATTTAAAGGCAAAAAAAGTGAAAACGAATGCAAAAGTTAATACAGGCACCATGCAACACTGAGGAAGCTGCACTCATGGCAATAAAAAAGACACGCATTCTCACATTGTGACACAAAGCAAGATGAATCCGCGAATGAAAAGCACGCAGAATTTCTAAGCGTGTCCTATAAATACGGATTGCAAATGTCCTCGTACCTGTAGAAGAAAACCTATAGCGTTTAGTGAAGTCCCAGAAACAACGCGTTCGTATGTTTCCAGATTCCGGCGCCTACGGGCGCACTCGTCGTACGGACACTATCTTCTATCAAGCCAAGCACGGGAGCTGTGCGCACTTTGCTGAGCAGTTCGTCTGCGTTAGCGATAATCTTGTAACCTAAGCGACGCATCACGTCCGAGCAGGACCGCTGGATATCCGCGATGTCCTTGAATTTAAGTTTATTCACCCACTGAAATGGGACGATGGACGAGTTCCTCCTCGTCGAATACGGGTCCGAGGCGTCGCTCTTACTCCCCTTTGAATGCCCCTTCAGGAATGAGGTCACGTACACCGTGTGGTTTAGTCCGAGAGCTTTGAACAGTTTTAGCGCTTGTTTCTTGGGGTCCAGAGACACGTCCTCGTACCTGACACGGTACGTGCTGTTCGGGAACGTCCTCTGGAGCTCCTCGGACGCGTAGAGGTCGCCGCGAAGTTCTGAGCAAAGTGTGGCCGGGTCGACGCAGCTCTTCGACTCGTTGCACCACTCCAAGAGTCTCCTCGAAGCCAGGATGCCTCGCGGGTCTCGCACAAGGTGGAGAATCTTCACAGATTTGGCTAGGTCCGTGTTGCTACGCAACCAGGCTAGAACCTGAGACATGTGCAGACGCGTGATTTTCATGACTTGCGCGGGCGCCCGCGCGCACACCTTGGACACGAAGTCGGCCCTGAAGCATGTCTTATTGTCTCCCCGGCACAAGGCCCGGAGGAAGCGGTTCCGCTGTAAGGGGTCCTTCCTCTCGATCACCTTGCGGATGTAGTGTCCCACGCTTTGCAATTCGCAGCGTAGCAGGTGACTGATCAAGCTGGACGCTTCCGTCGCATTCCTTCCAACTAACCTGGTAGCAACGGTGTACATGCTCAGGGGCTCGTAGTGGTAAAATGTGGGCGGCGACGAAGACAGCAGCTCACCGACGAAGTTAGAACCCGCCCGGAAGTAAGTGACAATGATGACCCGCCGGACTTTGTCTGGCGGCACCACCGGGTAGTGAGACAGGTTTTTCTTGAAGATAGTCACCATTTTAAGCAGTCGGAGCCGCCGGTGATGGTTTTTGAGGGAAGTTTTCAAGGAGGCGTTCTGGTGGATCGCGGAATGCCGAGACGCGGCGGTCGATCGCTCCACAGAGATGAACGCGGAGGTTTCAACTCCGTGTCTAAAGGCACCGGCCCGCGTTGTTCGTGAGGGAACCTCTTTCGTCGTCGAAAAACTTCCCATCCATGCTTGGTAGAAGCCGGGATTACTTTGTTCTTTTGCTTTTCTCAACCCGCCGTCTCTAGATGAAGTTCCTGCAGAAAATCAGACAACGCAAGCATCCACGTGTTAACACCATTATTAATATCGCGATTTAGCATAAAGCATGTTTCAGCTAACAGGCTCCACGTATGAAAAAAATTTGGAGGACCCGTCAGCTTCGCCTTCCAGAGTAGAACGCGATAACTTAGAGCGACACTAAAGGCAAATGTTAAGTCGACGTCGATTGTTTGAATAGCGGTCCAGAAACCTCGGAGCGCTTGTTTCGTGCAAAGGAAAGGCTCATTTTGAATGACAATCACGTTTTAGTGGTCCGCCCAGCGTTCGCGCACTCCAAATAACGCGCCTGAAAAGGCCTCCTGACGAAGCAGTTCCCTTGCCCAAGGTTGCCCGATTTTACTGCCCGGCAGCCGACACTGTGGTTTCTGCTCTGAAGAGCACATCACATCGACACTACATTTTGTCGAACTTTCCGTTAGAGCGACTTTTATGAGCGTGCAAGGCACACGCAGCAGTACGCGATAAAGAAACTACCACTGAGACGCGACCGCGCGAGCGGAGTGCTGCGCTGCGAAAAAGACTTTTGCACAACCCGCGCCGTTCTCTACTCTGACGTCTAGTTCTTTTTTACATGAATCAATTACAAAAGCGCAAGGAGCATTTTACTACGTCTTGCAATGCTCGGAATGTCCTTTTTTATTATAAATAGTTCGAGTACTAGTGGTTAATTGTACTCGGGACTCTTGACGTTATCAGGCTCGTTCGAAAACGTCCAACTGGTGGCGCATATGAGTTTCCTACATTTGCCTTAATTTCTCGATTACTAGAGCACTCCTATTGATAATATTGACGTTTTAGGCATTCACAAACACTGACCTTTCACTCTGACATAAATGTTTATTTCCCTTTAGCGTCCCTTTATTCGGGCCCCGTGCGCATCGCCTTCTCAACTGCTCGCCTCCCTTCGCTTCTCGGTGCATGCCTCAGCCGTGCCGTAAGTAACGAACCACTGTGCACTTAACGTTGGGCGCTTCAAAGTGTCCTAGAATGCCTGCTGCAAGTAAAGTTGCTAAATGTCCACTACGCCATAATTATTCCTTTTGCGAATCAGCGAAGGGCCCAGTACGCGTCTGAAGGCTACACGTGATCCGACGCAGCTGTTCACCATGTTGATGTTTTTGCTGCTGATGATGATTAAGTATGCATGAGCGCTTTGTAATGGGTGGGCCTTTAAAAGACCCATTGGATGCGCGATTCACATGTTTTTATGCCTGGCGCGATTCCTCGTTTCTGGCACGCACTATTACATGCGTTAAGGAGACTCCTACTACTTCACATTCATACAGTATATTTTTTTCCGAAGCAGTTTCAAGAAAGAGCGTGGCTCTGCGGTGGAACACCTGCATGCCATGCAGATGGCCTGGGTTCGATTCTCAGTCGAACCAAAGTTTTTTTTATTATTTATTTTGTTTGCACCTTTCAAGATTTTTCGGTCATGGACAAGATGATTTTTCTCTCACCAGCAACGTGGCCGACGCCGGAATTTCTGCGAAACGAGCTCATTAACACTATCGCGTTAAAATATATGATCCGCATGACGAGTTGGTCCAATACTGTTGCGAGAAATATGTAGTACATGATGATATTTTCCCGATCCGCCAAGGTGTGTATTGAAAAAGACATGGCTGGACTTTTAAAAATGTAATCCTAGCGAGAAGTCTTCAACACAAAAGCCGTAGCGCTTGTTCATGAACGTCGAATATTTCATTTATGCCCAGGTAACCGCCCTGTGCACTTTTTTTTCCAGCCTTCCTTAGAAGTGCGCGAAATTTAAGAAAAATGGTTCGCGCAAGTTAGCTGAAACACACCGTTTGCTCATCCCCTGATAACTTAACCACCGCAAGAAACGATGTTGAGGCAAGGCGGCAGACAGTGACACCACTGCCTCTCAGGTGGACTTGAGACGCGAACAATAGGTGCGTGCTCGTGAGCAAGCACATTTTCTTGCCGCACATGAGCACACGCGTTTAGCGTTTGCTTCTTGTAAAAGACGTATTCCCTTGAAGAGTCAGCCCAGTCCGATTCCGCGTCATTGCAGCGCCCTCTAGAATATTGGTCATTGCCGTCTGGCCATTGTTATTGCGAACGAGACTTGCGTCAAGGACTAATAATGCTTCGTGTACAATATATGCAATTGTAGGGCATGTGCTCAACTTAAAATCAAGCATATTTCGGCGCTGCACTTTACGTAATGAGCGACCTTGTAGAAAAAGAGCTGATAAATAAAGGTGATGAAATTTAGGCAACGACAGGAAGTTGACGTGAGCAGAGTCGTCCTTGTAATTCTACAGAAGTGTGAAAGCAATTGAACAAATAAATGCCTAGCGTTATTTTGTGCCGTAGCAATGCAAGAACTCGAAGGAGGACCTGCAAGCAGTATTCACTAAAATAGCCACATACAATAGGGAACCAATGTTACGAGACTCCTGGCGATTCACGCCGTACTCAGTTTCGTCCAGAAGCACTTTGCTGTTACTCGTTTACGGGTGAAGCGTATCTATACGGACTAAATATTCAGTTGTACAATCGCCTCTTTTAGCACGCTTTCATCGCACTGCGCCACCATAAAAACAGCCATGAATTCAGAGATCATTGAAGGCTTTAGCGCCAAGGCCCACGAATGCTATGATATGATTAAGAATGAAAATAATTCGTTCGCTAAACTGTCGTCTCCACTCTCGTAGAAGCGGCTAAGTAGTCGTCCAAATGTCGAGAATTTTTCCGTCATATCTGCTGGCTAGAAAATTCTGTCATTTTTCAGTGCTATCGTAACAATTTCTTCGTAGATTTTACGAGAGATAGCTGCACTCTGATTTAAACAAGCATGGGCATTCTTAATTACTTATTATGTCTCAATGCTATGGAAGTTTGATAACTCAGAAGGTTCGCGACTGCAGAACTCCTGTGCAAAAAAAGAAAGCATTAAAGAGCCACAGTTTCGTCGCAAGGGCGAAGCAGTGAATCTGATAGCAACAAATTCGAATGTTATACAAAGTAAGGCCGGCAGCTAACTCATTTATGAACCGACCTGGTATAACTCAACATAACGCTAGTGTAATGCAGTGCGTCCGCAACAGCAAGAGAAGTGACCTTCGTTCCGTCCATCGCTTCAACGCAAACTGAACGCAGAGAACACTGCAAGTATGTACAGAGTCGTCCACATTGAAGCTGAACACCTCATTAGTATTCAAGACCTCATTGAAGCTGTTGTTTAAAACATAATTCGGAAAATCATTACTGTGTTTGTCGACACCATGATTAGACGTTCTATAACGGGCATTGCACTCGTGAAGTGTAAGAAACGTTCTAGTTTTACCGGTTTGAATACTAATGAGCTGTTCAGCTTAGATGTGGTCGACCCTGTACAATGGTATGAGACGTCCTCTGATCCCTGCGACGATAAGGTGCGCGCGACCACGGCCAGCTGAGAAAATTAGTTCCTGGCTGAGCCACGTGGCCCCCCACCCAGCCCCCTCCCGGACCCCCCCCCCCCCCCCCGATTCTTGCGCGCCACTGAAGAAGGCCGGTACGTTTTATCTCTGCTTGAGCCGGGACCGTCGGCTGTCCTCAAACGTTTTCTCTCGCACTAGAAAATGCGATGCGCTGGCGGTATGTTATCACCTTTGGACTTTAAATGAAGCATCACCATATAATTCTTATCGTATTAAAAGGCAGATATAGCAGAATGATGAAAGATTGACTATGAATCTTTTAAGAACTGAAGCATGGGCGAGTTGGTAAATATTCGTTAAGAAGGTGTTAACAGCACATTGACGATAAGGAAAAGGGACATGATAAGTAGAGTCAAAGGAGGCTGACATCCAACTAGCCTTATTTCACTGGAAAAGTGCATATATACATGAAAAGGAAACGGGACGAAACAGAAGACATGTGGGCACATGGCTGGCACTTTAGGGCGAATGCCATTGCCGGCTTTAGGGCAAATGTGATATTAGGTTAGATGCTTGCCTCATGATGTGTCAGCTATGTGCCGACATGCTATTTTTTATGTTCGTTCCCTTTCCCTCGTCATGTATATATTCACTTCTTCAGTCAAATAAAAGTAGTTGCAAGTGAGCGCTCCATGCCTGTCCTTATCCTCCCAATGACCTTGTCTGTCCGTTGGTAATGCCGTCTCAACTATTTATGAGAGTAGACCAGTTAAATATATAGAGAGAGCAAAATGCGTTCATAAAATAATCGTACGAATTTGAGAACTACACAGAGGCAAATAAACAATAATGCGCTATTTGCTTGCATGCAATGTGCATGCCAGAAGGTCGTAGACAAGAAACTTATTACGCATGCCGTTCGGTACGATGCGAGAGGGCATACCGTCGACATCCTGGTCTTTTCGCATTGTGTCCCTGGCGCTGACTTTGGGGAACCGCGACTTCACGGTGGACGCTAGCGGTGAAGGCTGTATCCGTCGTGAAGCTGGTACAGAGTGTAAGTCCAGGTTCGACGCCCACTGAACAATGACATGGAGTAGAACTGCCCCCACCCAGAGAAGCAGCAGCCGCCTCTTGTTGCGAACCATGGCCTACGCTCCAGCCCAGTTCAACTCCGACATCTCGGGGTCCGGGCAAGGCTGACCAATGCCTCTTGGGGCGCCGGTATTACGGTTATTGCTTCTGTGAGACAGAGAGGCAGTGTTTGTGCGTTGGATTAAGCTGATTGTAAGATAGAAGTGATAGGTGTATGTAAATCTAAGAAAACGAAGGGAAAATAAGGTGCCAGTTTTCTGAAGTATGATGTTGACCGAACGGCAAAGAGAATTGAGATGATCAGTGAATTGGAAAGTCAGTACGCATATATCGCGAATACTCAACTGCCGTTTGATGCGATATTGTAATAATGCTAATCACATGCCTTCCTATGTCAATGGTTTGCTGTTTTGTAACCATTTTAGGCTGCGATGTTTGTTACATGGAACACGACCTCTACTCTAGATGTGGCACTTGTTTCCTGCTCCGCCACGGTGGTCTAGTGGTTATGGCGCTCGACTGCTGACCCGAAGGTCGCGGGATCGCATCCCGGCCGCGGCGGCTTCATTTTCGATGGCGGCGGCAATGTTTGAGGCCCGTGTACTTAGATTTAGGTGTACGTTAAAGAACCACAGGGGGTCGAAATTTCCGAAGCCCTCGACTACGGCGTCTCTGATAATCATATCTTGGTTTTGGGACGTTAAACCCCAGGTATTATTACTTGCTGTCTGCCCTTTTTAATTGCAATCTCTCGCATGCTTGACCCAAATATGCTGTTCAAAGGCGCGCAGCAGTCGGGTACAGTAGTCAGATCGAGTCAGGCTACCCTAGGTAGCTTCATCTCGCACTTGAATTAAAAGACACAGGCGAGTGATTTCTCGCCTGTGCCTCGTAAAATTGAGGCCGCCGCTACCTGAGTCGGACCAGCCACCCTCTGCTAAGCAGCGCGACACCATCGTAGATCTGCTGCTATGGTGGGCCCGCCCCATTTGGACTTTACATTTAGTTTATATAATGCTCATCAGGGGTCGTAAAACATAGCGAAGAGCAACAGTATTTCATTAACTTGATTAAGTGAAACATAAGCACGAACCAACGACTGAAATCATTTGCAGTCTACCCCGCTTACTAAAAGTGGCTGTTTTTCTTTTCTTGTCACTCGCAGCGCTCCAGAGGTCTGCAAATGTGTTCTATAGCCCAAGATACAGGATTATCCGAATGAAGACAAAACACAAAGGTTCGTTGTCACGTTAGGCTGAATCATAAAGTCTTAAAAGCGATAGTGTTTACCTACCCTTGCAGAGTAACCAATGCCGTCACAGAGTTAGTAAGAATCGACCGGTTCGCCGCAACGTTTCAGAAGCCCTTGCCCTATCGGCAAAATGGGGGCAAGCGAAAGCTTGGCGTGTGCGTACTTGACGTGCTACTTTTCGTTTCTTTCTTTCCTTCTCTCTTTCTGTCGCATTGCGCAATGCTCGCTGCTAACCGTTTTCTTCCTCCGTGGCGACAATCGCACCGTCATCCACATGCTGTCCAGCGCAACACTTCAGTTGCTACAGGCAACAGTCACGGTCATGCGTTCGTATCCCAGCAGCAATGAAATGTGGCAACGCGAAATGACAAGCCACCTCGATAAACTCAATAAAAGATCAGATTACCACGGATGGTCGTCGACAACCCCACGATCGAGAGAGCACCACTCATTGGAAAACGGCCCATACAGACGTGCACATGTGACCGCCGCATCTTCGAGGAACGCATTTCTTCGCGCAGTTTTTTTTTTTACTTTGCGGTCACATCTGCAAGATCAACGACGCTATGGTCGGATACAACTTGAGAATTCCGCGGCATTTACTCTTCAAAGGCGGATGCACACAAGCCTGCACCAATATGCGCGCACTCGAGACGGACGTCATGAGTCGGACAGTTAGTGACCGCGCCTTCGGAAACAATAGCCAGTTCAGGAGCGGGACTATTTCTTAAGTTGCGGAGGCGGTAGGCTGCCGCGCTTCGGTCGTCTGGGCGGGGCCTATTTGGACTTCTTAAGCTGATCCGACCATAGTGAGGCGCAGGCCCGTAGCCAGGAGTTTTTTCGGGGGGGGGGGGGGGGGGGGGGGGGTGGCACTTGCTGAAAATCTTGAATATTTGTGAAAAACACCTATTTTCATTATGTATTGTCGGTAAAAACACCTACTTCAGCAATATTCTGGGGGGGGGGGGCCCTCCCTGACTACGGGCCTGCTGAGGCGATATAGGCTTCGTGTGAATAGCGACAGCACGTCTCGGTTCGAGATGAGAGCACTCACGGCCAGCGTCGTTGCGTTCAGTGGGGTCGCGTGGCCCTTCGAAAGGTTCGCACGCCTTCAAGGGTCGCTGGCCCGAGCTAGTCGCACCTTGACGCCTTGATGGCCGCCTGGTCCCCGATGCGACCGATTCGAGAGCGAGACACCGCTAAAAGCCGGCAGAGCGTGCCGATGGTTGTGATGATGATTCCTTGTGACTGCTGGCACGCACAAATATTGGAGATAAGCCACTAACAGGGTTGTGTTTTGGATGAGTAGTGATTGCAATATAAGATAAAGAAAAGGAACACGTTTGCACAAGCGTGAAATAATGTGTATTGATTTAAATGTTACGTGTGCAAAAAAATTTTGTATATAACTTAACGTAGCCAAGAAAAGCATGGGCGGCATTATTTCAGTTTTATCCTTAGTGTAGTGATCATAACATAAAAGAAGAAGAACTTAAGTGGACTAAGAAATACATTACGCATCATGAGATTAGAGTTGACAACCTCAAATTTACTGTCTCTAGGTGCCGCTACCTTTGGGCGCAGCAGCGGGAAAGGCCGTGCAAGATTTCATAGAGCAATCAAAGAGATTTACACAATAACAACAGTTCCAAATTTCCATCGTTAACCAAAAGTAAAATACAGCAAGATTCTTTTCTATATTCATTTATTTCTTATTTGATGAGAAATAATTCCACGCACCTTTTTTTCCCTTTTTTAATTCTTATTCTCGCAAAATTAACTTGCAAAATATCTTTTTGTTATACAGTATAAGAAATAATTCTCATTTCTAACTTTTAAGTATTTTTTCTAAGCTACCGGATTCTTGGCCAATCGCCCTGAGTGGGTGTGGGCCAGCAGTACAGCATCTACATCTACATCTGCATCTTTATTCCTCATTCTTTAGCTAAAAAAAAATAACCGCCAGTTTCATGGCCCATCCCCCGCAGTGGGTAAGGGCCAACATAAGGAACAAGCAAGCAAGCAAGCAATACATCCACATCTACATCTACAACTTTCCTTCGATTGGGCACGAATTCGAAGTAACCATTTGCCGTTGGCCGGGACCGAACCCACGTCCTCCGAATTATGCATGTCACCGACGGCAAGTTTCTTCTTAATCCATTTTAATTTCTCTCCATTTATGTCATAATTCCAAGACTACAGTTAAAAACTACAAATGACGTGGTCTATGCTTTCCGTTGCTCCACTATCTGTTTCCTTCGTTAGGTTGTGTCTAGCAAAGAAACAGGCCCATCGATCAATTCCCCTTCTTCGTACTTCCGTAGTTTCCCATGCTGCCGTTTTAAAAGCGCCTGGCACAAGGATAAAAATCACGAGCTAAGTATCATACGAACCAGCCTGAGGCGGCGACACGCGTGTTCGCCGCACGTTCGAGTACAAATGTCGCAATTCTTTCCAACTGATATGTGTGTATCTGTGCAAACTTAGTCTTTTTTCATCAGTCATCTGGCACCTGTGATAGCGTCTCAGTGCCATAAGTTACATAGTACCTGTGGCTTCCTCTTTGTACGTGTTGCTAAAGCGATTTTTCTTTAGCTCGGTGCTGTTGTGCTCACCTGAACTGCTATTACTAGTGTGAAATAAACTTCCCTGTGTTCCGTAGAACTGGACTCGACCCTGATCCTTGACTTAAGTGTCTGGTAGTGGTACTCGCACGTCAGCATTCGTGTACCCTGGTGTATTCTTTGGGTGAACTGTGTGTTTCGTCACGCTGCCGAAGGGGATCTCAGAGGCCACGCAGAAAGCGCGTGGTCGAGATCTCCGCCCGGTGCCCCAACGGTCCCGGCTACTTACAAGAAGACATTCCGTTCTTTCAGTGCACTCACTCAATATTTATTAATTAATTATTGTGACAGTTATTAGGCCCTTAGCTTGAATGAACTTGTTCTCCGATATCACATGTATCCGGTATATACTTCTCGACTTAAAGCAGTGCCATCGATTTCGTTCCAGTTTTATTTCTTGAAACGCTTTTTCTTATTCTTCGGAAGACCGGAAGTAAAGCTCGACCGGATACGACTGGAAGGGGAAAGAACAGTGTCACTTGGGGTGCTATTCTGGACACTGTCAAATTCTGTCATCTTGTCAAATTTCGCAGTGGCGGCATTTTAAGCCAATCGCAGAGCCTTAGCAGCCCTCCGGGCCAGTCAGACTTGACCAACAGCATGGCGCAATTTGACAATGTCTAAAATAGGGGGGTTCATTGATCGTGCCACTTATAAAAAAAGGGGGGGGGGGCAAGAAATGAGCAAACGTCCGAGTTCCTAAACCCTGTTATTGCTCACTCACGTTCACTAGTGGTGGCTCATGTTGGCTATAGTGCTGGCTAAATGTTGCCCAACTGTCGGCGAGCATTACGACTTCGTATGTGAAAGTATTCAAAGTCAGCCTCGCTTGCTGAGGTGTTCGATAAGCAGAAATGTAGGCGCAGTTGCAAATAGCGAGAAGCAAAACTAATTTTCAATACTAAGTTTATAAACAGTCCTAGAGCATTGCGGGAACGTTTCCTAATGCAAATACAAACCGCTTAATATAAGCAACTGTTGCGTTTCAACGCTTTAATAGGACATCTTGACTCGCTTATTAGTGAATACGTCGGCACCTACGCTAAACAGGAGCTCGACAGACGCATTATATGGTACTCCTTATACACTTTCAGCATGAGCACGTGCGGAAAGTTTTCCTTGAGTCCGCTCATGGCGATGCCATGCGGCACCAAAGGTGCCGAGACAGTCACTCATCTTCAGTTGGCGATGATGTTCGGAAGGCATTTCCGAAGCAGGCATCCTCCCTTGTGCTGGAGCTCGCACCAAGTCTTGATGTCCGCAAGCCGAGCAGATTTTGACAGATCGCTTTTGACGGTTACGAGGATCGCATTGCCTTCGCTTCATCGACAATCAACGACAACTTGAATCTCGACAGCAAGGTAGCCGAAACTGTAGCAAATACATTCATTAAACTTCGGCAATTCGCTCCCCGTTGCGATTTGCCCCGCGCAAGCAAGGACCCCGTGCGGGGCGCTTTGTGAACGCTTAGCGCGCCGACAGCAGTCTGCCGCAGCGACAAAATAACGTCGGGGCGATCGAACTCTGAGAAAGACGCTTCCACAAAACGAATGTGTAAGACTACGAGGATAATCGGAATGAAAAGTAACGAGCAACGTGACACCTCACGTTGCCGAAAAACGGTAACGTAAGAACGTTACGCGTTATAGTTTCGAAATAGTAACGAATACGTCACTAAGTTACCGAAAAAGTAACGTGTTACCGGTAACGCCGTTACTTGTAACGGGTTACTGCCAACACTGCCAGCACCCAGCAAAATTCCCTCTTTAGAATGCCAAGGAGATTTACACCTTGTGCCATTAGAGACAGGTCGTTACTGTCATCCCACCGTCGAGTGCTCTTTTTTTTTCTAAACACATGAACACACTTCCGAATTGCTTTCTTTCGTTTGGAACAGTTACGATTCTGGTTTGTTTCCATTCTAATACCATTTTTAGAGCACATAACTCTCTCAATAGTCTCTATTTTTTTTTCTAGACACTGACCACACTTTTCATCGCCAGAACCTTCAGGACGGCTTACCGCTCGTTCACAGTAGAGTATATGGTGCTATAAACATCAATATTTTTCGGAACACAAAGTTGTTTAGTCGAAATTGTGCTTCGCGAAGAATAATTGAGTCAGTGTGACTTCACCTTCACTTTGGAGGGGAAAGCTGCATAAAACATTCCCATAATCTAGCACACACTATGGGTCATTCCACGCCAAACGTCACGGCCATTTTGGAGAACATTTGAAATGAATTCGAAAAAAATCGTGCTGATTTATTGCATTGAAAACAGTGAATTGCTGGACTATTTCGGAGAGAAAAAGGTTTGGTCACGTGAGATCCTTCCGAATTTTGCGTAATGTCGTCTGAATTATGTTTGTAAGACAATTTATTCTCTCAGTATCGTTTTTTGTTTCATTACCAAATTTGGTTTACGTATTAGGCAAAGGCGTTTATGCTGCGTGTCGAAAGCTCAATAATATTACTGCAATATTTCCGCCACATGCGCCTTTAGAAACCTTGCCAAAATCTTTTATGTTTTCATTTTTTTCTCTTTTAATACTGCACCAATTGTGAGTATCTGTGTAATCCATATTTACCCTACGGAAGGTATATTTCGCCTTGAACATATTTTCACACCACTGAAGTATTTAAATCTTGCGAGAAAAAAATCATGAATCTGAGAAAATGTTCACTTTGGTTCATATTGACACGCAATTTACACCACGTGGTGCTCCAATTAAAATAAGCTTTCTATCTCAATCGAAATAAAAAAATACAGTTATCCTTATATATGGCAAGTTTTATCAGTACCTGGGGTTGTTCACTGTTTTTCTGAATAAACACACACACTCACCGTGATCTGTGAAACGTATGCTATGTGATTGTTGCTTGCTATGTGTTTGTTGCTGTTTTCGACTATGTGCATTAGCTACGGGTACAATACAACTTCCACTTATTTATGATATTTTGCTATGTCGCTAGTGTCAACGAGTTCGTTTCATCTCTTTTGCCTGGACAATTATGGACAGCATACTGCTCTTGCATAGCAGATTACGTAGTGCCTCTAAGTACAGTAAAACCTCGGTGATACGATCACGGCTCGTACGAATTTCGGGGTGATACGATTTTTTCAGTGGTCCCGGCCAAGGCCCATTAGCCTGTAATGTATTGTAGTGCGGTTGTTGCGAACCGATTTGCACCCCGCGACGTTTGATACGAACGTACGCTAGCTCACAGGTACGAACAGGTGCTGCCCGCGCTGTCGCGGAAGACGCGGCAGTCACGCACGGGCGCGTTGTTGTCTCCGAGATAGTGCGCGCGAATCTTGGAGGCCATTAGGCGCCTTCGCGTTTAGATTACAGATGACGTTGACGTCGCGCTTTTTTTTTTTTTCCGACGCGTCGACGCGTGCTCCTGTGCTCGAGAGAGCAACGTCTTTGTACTGTGTTAACACGTGCCTGCCACGTCGATGCAAGCCATGTCCTCGCGATCAGACGTTCTACGAAACAAGACCGAAACTTGGGCCGCGGGTCCGTCATGAAGTCCCATTAAAGGTGGACGAAGACCCCAAGAGACGAAGCGGACGGTCTTGGCGAAGGAGCTTGGCGTCTATCTATCGTGTACAAAGCGCTTCTTAAGTCACTTTCGCAGCATAACTTTGGTGTCATGCAGAAAAGCGTAGCGAGATTGGGAGGGGGCTATAGCGGTCAAGGGGCACAACACATCTGGTTCATTATTTACACACGCGCGCATGCACCTTATATTTACGAGTACCAGTATGATCGTTGTCGTTTAAGAACTTTACTGGCAATCATTCAGAGCACTTCATGACGTCGCTGCGGCCCTGAGAAACACTAAATCAAAACGTATGCCAACTTTTTTTTATCGCATACTAATTTTCAATGCTTTCTGGTGATACGAACTTCGGATGATACGAATATTTTTGGTAACCCCGCGAGATTCGTATCACCGAGGTTTTACTGTAATATCTATTTTCTCTAAGCACGCACGCGCTCATCTTGGCTGCTTCCAATAAAGAACTTCATTCGGCTCTCGTACACTAAAGTACATAGCACATTGAATAATAATAATAATAATAATAATAATAATAATAATAATAATAATAATAATAATAATAATAATCAATCAATCAATCAAACGTTTATTTTACGTGCCCAGGAACAACCGTAAGGTCTTTGTACTGGCGCACGAAAAAAAAAGGCCAACATTCATAATAAAATATCAGGGATAAAAAACGTTATAAAATTGCACATATACAACTATGCGCAGGCAGAAAAAAAAATGTCAACAGTGTACGAGGCTATGTAATTTACAGTGCAAAGCTCAGAAGAACAACGACTGGGAGCCGTGAAAAACATCGAGCTCTAAAAAGTAAGCATTGTAAAGACGTTGTATCCTGCCAATGGTCGAATGTTCACAGAGGCAGGCGGTTACATGAAAAGGTCTATTCTCTCTGGTCAGCTTACGTGGAATTCGGAAATTAAGACAGTTGAGCAGTACAGGGCAGGATATGATACCATGCACAAGCTTGTAAAGAAATAACAGATCAGCGCGATTTCGTCGGCAGCAAAGTGATGGTAATGATAATAATCCAGCAGCGTTAGAACGAGATCCAGAGTCATTTCTAGCGAAACGATGGTTGTAAATGCTTAGGAATTTTTTCTGGACCCGCTCAATTGCGTTGCTGCTGGAATTAGAAATACCATTCGAGATCACAGATGCATACTCAAGTTGAATAGACAGACAGACAATGAACTTTATTAAGATAGTCCTGAGGAGCACCGCAGCCGTTCAGGGCGGCAGCGCCGCGGGCCGCTCCCACGTGGGGACGGGGAGGCCAAGCCTCCCCGCCGCGTCGTTGGCCCTCTGGACGGCCCTTATCTGGTGTAGTAGATTCGAGCTCCTTAGCTCGGAGCACCACTCTTCTTCAGTGAGGCGTTGAGGGCCCCGTAAGGAGGGACACCGCCAGAGCATGTGATCTAAATTGCTTCTCGCGCCACAATCGGGACAGTCCGGTTCAAAAGCATCCGTGTAAGAACTTAGGGTTGATAGACTAGGATAAGACCTGGTGTGCAGCATTCGAAGCGTGGCAGCCTGAGGCCTGGAGAGTTTCTCGTGCTGAAGAGGAAACGTTCGCCTAGACAGCTGGTAGTGCTTAGAAACCTCGTTGAACGTGAATAAAGGATGCCGAAAGACCACCGGACCAGTCCCCGATGTACCGCCTCCGTCCAACCCGGCGCGGTGGGTTAGCTCGCGCGTGCGGGTGTTAGTCAGAGAGGATAAGTGCGACCCGAGATGAGCCGGAAACCACGTGATGGTGTGTGAGGAAATGACTCTGTCACCTAGGATGTGTGCGACCTCGGCGGAAACGGAACATGATGCAAAGGCTCTGACAGCCGCGCGAGAATCGGTGTAGATTTGATGCCTATTCTCGTCAAGTAAAGCGAGAGCCACCGCGGCCTGCTCGGCTCTAGCCGGGGTGGTATTCATGGGAGATGCAGAGTTGAGAACTGCATCACTGTGGTCCACTAGGACGGCCGAAAAGTTTGCCGATCTGCCGTACTGCGCGGCGTCCACAAAGCCTGCGGAGTGCGGGTCATCGCGAACTTGTTTTAGTAAGGCCTCGCCTCTGGCCCTTCACCTGCCTGCATTGTGCTGCGGATGCATGTTGCGGGGAAGCTGGAAAACAGTTATGCTGGCTCGCTGCTCCCTAGTAAAGCTAAACTTGCATTCTTCCTCAAGAGATGGATTACAACCCAAAACCGCCAGAATCCCCCTGCCAGCGGGCGATGCAGACAGCCTGGCAACCTGAGCCGTGTGCTGCGCCTCGATAATTTCCTCTAACTTGTTGTGAACCTCGAGCTGCATTAGCCTCGTTGTGCTGGCATTCATCGGAATACCCAGCACCCGTTTGATGCTTTTTCGAATGAGTATATTAAGCTTCGCCTTTTCGTGATTCTGCCAGGAGTGCATGGCCGCCACGTATATGACGTGACTCATCAAGAACGCGTGGAATAGCTTCAATCGATTGTCCTCCCTGATTTCACCTCGACTGTTCGAGACCCGAGTAAATTAACCGTACCATGCTGTTCATCTTCGCGGTAATTCTGGCGATGGTATGCCCGTTGCATCCGTTGGATTCGACGAGCATACCGAGAACCCTGATAACCTCAACTCTGGGAATGGAGTGTCCTTCGCTGGTGTGGTGTACAAGGTTGACCTCCGACAGGCGGACCCAGCCCTTAGGCTTAACCCCCCTTCTACTAGGTCTGTACAGAAGGAGCTCCGACTTGCTCCAGGAGAGGCGAAGCCCCGTCCCAACGAGAAAATCCTCTGTGCGGTCCAGCGCTTCCTGAAGGGCTTTTTCCGTATAACATGATTGGCTTTCGACACTCCGTTTCCACTCAGGACGCCATGAAGATGACAAAATGTCAGATCATCGATAGAAACACGAGGGACGTCAGGGCCATTCTGGGTTTAGATCTAGGGAAGGCTTTCGATAAAATCTCGCACGCCCACATACTCGATTCTATTTCAACTTGAATAATAATAATAATAATAATAATAATAATAATAATAATAATAATAATAATAATAATAATAATAATAATAATAATAATTATTTATTATTATTATTATTATTATTATTATTATTATTATTATTATTATTATTATTATTATTATTATTATTATTATTATTATTATTATTATTATTATTATTATTGTAAAGAGGTTTATTGGGCGAGCCGAACGAACGGGTGGTAGCTCGGAAAAGTACGCAGGTAGAACCAGATGGTGGTGTTCCAACGCCGATCTCGTGCCTTTCTCTCGCGATGATAGCTGAGCCCGTGTCTTCAACGTCTTCCTTTCTTCATTATAATTTCCCCCGTCGAGAAAGATGAAGCCACCTTGGCGATCTAACAGGTGGGAACAAGCGGGTCGAAGTACGGCTTGAGGCGTTCTACGTGAACGATATCACGTCCACGCCGACGACGGTCGCTGGGCGGCGTAAGAGGTTCAATGGCGTAGTTGACGGGTGAAGTACGCTCGACCACGCGGTAGGGACCATGATAATTTGAGAGTAGTTTGGGAGACAAACCAGGAGCGGACGGCGGTACATGCAGCCACACAAGTGCTCCAGGAGCGAACGTTGCGGCAGGAGGATGATTGTCATCGCGGGTCTCTTTCTGGCGCTGTTGGTCGGCCGTAGTAAACTGTTTGGCTAGTCTGCGGCACTCTTCAGCGTAACGGGCGGCGTCCGACACGGGTGTGCACTCGGAGGCGTCTGGTGAGTATGGCAGCAAAGTGTCGATAGTGTGTGACGGCTGGCGACCGTACAGAAGGAAGAATGGGGAAAACCCAGTTGTGACTTGCGTAGCGGTGTTATACGCGTATGTCGCAAATGGAAGAACGAGGTCCCAGTTTGTTTGATCAGATGCAACATACGTCGCAAGCATGTCACCCAGAGTCCGATTAAACCGCTCAGTCAAACCATTTGTCTGAGGGTGGTAGGCTGTACTCGTCCGGTGTACAATGTGGCACTGGTGGAGAAGTGCTTGGATTACATCGGAGAGAAATACCCGCCCACGGTCACTCAGGAGTTCGCGAGGAGGACCGTGACGAAGCACAAATCGATTGAGAATAAAAGATGCGACGTCCTGTGCTGTCGCTGTGGGAAGAGCAGCGGTTTCGGTGTACCGTGTAAGGTGGTCCACGGCAACGATAGCCCATCGGTTGCCTGCCATTGTCAATGGCAATGGTCCATAAAGGTCAATTCCAACGCGGTCAAATGGACGGTCTGGGCACGGAAGTGGCTGTAATGAACCTGCTGCAGGATGTGGTGGTTTTTTCCGCCGCTGACACTCGTGGCAGCCGCGAACGAACTGGCGGACGAAGCTGAACATTCCGCGCCAGTAGTACCTTTTCCGTAGACGTTCGTAGGTCTTGAAGACGCCGGCGTGAGCACATTGCGGGTCGGAATGAAAGGACGCGCACATTGTAGAGCGCAGCGTTCGGGGAATAACTAGGAGCCACTTCCTACCATCGGGTGAGTAGTTACGCCGGTACAAAAGGCCATCCCGAATGCTGAAGTGTGGTGCCTGGCGTCGCAGTGTTCGAGTGGTCCGAAGCGTGGGTGCCTCACATAAAACGTCAAGAAGCGAAGCTATCCATGGGTCTTTGCGTTGTGCAGAAGAGACGGTGTCCACGTCAAGAGCTGACAACGAGGGGTCTATAGTGGAAATGGATGAAGACTCTGTGGATAATGGGGACCGCGACAGTGCATCAGCGTCGGCGTGCTTGCGGCCGGAACGGTATATAACGCGGATGTCATATTCTTGAAGCCGAAGAGCCCAACGGGCAAGACGACCTGATGGATCCTTTAGCGAAGACAACCAGCATAACGCGTGGTGGTCCGTAACGACATCAAACGTACGGCCATAAAGGTATGGGCGGAACTTGACAAGCGCCCAAACTATCGCCAAGCATTCTTTCTCGGTGACGCTATAGTTCGACTCAGCCTTGGTGAGAGCTCTGCTGGCGTATGCGACGACATACTCGGCGAACCCATGCTTCCGTTGTGCGAGAACCTCACCGAGGCCGACACCGCTGGCGTCAGTGTGAACCTCAGTAGCCGCTGTAGGATCGTAGTGCCGCAATATAGGTGGTGATGTGAGGAGACGACGGAGTGTGGAGAATGCATGGTCACACTCGGAAGACCATGACGAAATATCGGTGGCGCTGCTTAAAAGTTGGGTCAGAGGCGCAATAATAGAGGCGAAGTTGCGCACAAACCGGCGAAAGTAGGAGCATAACCCGACGAAGCTCCGTAACTGCTTCACAGTCGTCGGTTTGGGGAAGTCGGCGACAGCACGTAGTTTGGCCGGGTCTGGAAGTATACCGTCCTTTGATACGACGTGACCGAGAATCGTAAGTTCCCGTGCAGCGAAGCGGCACTTCTTGAGATTGAGTTGGAGCTGCGCATTCTTCAGACACGTCAGGACGTGTTTCAAGCGTTCGAGATGTGTTGCGAAATCTGGCGCAAAGACAACAATATCGTCGAGGTAGCAGAGACAGATCTGCCACTTCAAACCCCGTAAAACCGAGTCCATCATGCGCTCGAAGGTGGCAGGCGCATTGCAGAGGCCGAAGGGCATCACATTAAATTCATATAGACCGTCGGGTGTCACAAAGCCTGTCTTTGGACGATCAGCATCTGCTAGGGGCACCTGCCAATACCCAGAACGCAAATCTAACGATGAAAAAAACTCGGCGCCTTGTAAACTATCAAGGGCATCGTCAATCCTGGGCAAAGGGTACACGTCTTTTCGAGTGATCTTGTTTAGGCGCCGGTAATCCACGCAGAACCGAATCGAACCATCCTTTTTCTTAACTAGAACGACAGGTGATGCCCATGGACTTTGTGATGGTCGAATAACGTCGCGTTGAAGCATATCGTCAACCTGTTCGCTAATAACTTGGCGTTCCGCCGCGGAAACACGGTATGGTCTTTGTCGCACAGGCGTGTGGGAGCCGGTGTCGATGTAATGAAGAATGGTAGAAGTTCGGCCAAGGGCAGGTTGAGCAACATCGAAAGAATCGCGGAATCGGTGCAGTAGCTGGAGAAGATCAGATCGTTGAGATGGCGACAGTCCATCTGCGATCGACGAATCGAATAGTTCGGAAGCTGGTACATCACAGGTGTTAAGGGCACTGATGGCGTCGAGGTCGCTCCGAGATGAATCATGCTGCACAGTAAAAATTTCTTCCTTATCAATGGGCTGCACGCATCCAAGAGATTCACCCTTAAACAGGTTGAGGGGATACGGAAGGGGATTAGTGAGGCAGAGAACACTGGTTCCATTCGAAATTGAAATTGTCGAATAAGGCAGAAGAAGTGGTTTCCGACTAAGCAAGAGGCTCGATGGTTCAAAGAATGCAGCTCCATCACACACGCCGTTGCAAAACACAGGGAGCAAAACAGCTGCTGTCGGGGGAATTTCGGCGTCTTCTTGGACGACTAGCTTGTGTGCGGCTTGATCATTGTGGCCGTAGGGCTGGTCGTACAACGGGAAGAGTTCAAGTGCGGATCTGGCACAATCGATAACAGCCTGATTGCGCGATAGAAAATCCCAGCCAAGTATGATGTCGTGAGAGCAGGAGGAAAGGACGATAAACTCAACAATGTAGGGGTCCTCCGCGATGATGAGTCGGGCAGTGCAGGCGGCTATAGGCCGAACAGGTTCTCCATTCGCGGTACGTAAGGACATCGCATCAAGAGGCGTGGTCACTTTTCGAAGCTTGCGACATAGTTTAGCGTCTATAACGGAAACGGCAGCACCGGTATCGACAAGAGCATATGTATGGGCGCCTTCTACAAAAACTTCAACAATATTCGACGGCAAAGTTCGAGGACTTGAGCATTTCGACAGCGCAATTCTTGCCTCCTGAACTGCGGCGGCTAGTTCCCTCACTTTCAGGTGCTGGTCGACGACGCATGGGCGACACGGAGCGGCGACGGGGTGAAGGTGCGCGACGAGACGTAGGTTCCAGGTATTCACGTGAAGACGTGCTTGAGTGAGCATCCGAACTGTCAAAGCAAGAGCGGGGACGATCCATGTAGTTGTTCTGTGAACGGGTGTCTGTGTATCCCGGCACTCGACGTCGGCAGTGTCGGGCGACATGGCCAGGGCCACCGCATGCAAAACAGATCGGCCGGTTATCGCGCGTTCGCCAGGGATTTGTAGCGATAGGAGCACCCCATGTGACAGGTGGAGGAGTCGAGGCTACGGCTTGTGGCACTCCATGGAATGGTGGGGGCTGTTTCTGTGGTAGATGCTGCCGCTTTACTGCCTCAGCATAAGTAAGAGGTGTGGCGACAGGGTGCTGCTGAATGGGTACCGGCAGGGCCTCCGAAATCTGTTCTTGAATGACGTGTCGGAGCACGGGAGCCAACGGGGTCGGTTGCCGCAGTTGCTGCTGCTGTGGGAACTCTTGGCGCTGAGCAAACGGCAGGAGTGAAAGCTGACGTGCCACCTCCTCACGCACAAAGTCTTTCATTTGTGCGAGAAGGTATGAGTGGTCAGGGACGACGTCCAGTGCAGCGAGCGGTTGATTAGCCTGAGATGAACGTCGGTGAGAGCTCGTTGCCTTCTCAATTCGTCGTAGCTCTGGCACAAAGTTACCACTTCGGACACCGTACCAGGAGACTTCGCAAGGAGCATTTGAAAGACATCGTCGTCGACACCCTTCATAATGTGCTGTATCTTCGCACTTTCGCTCATTGAGGCATCGACGCGCCTGCAGAGATCGATTATGTCTTCGATGTAGGCGGTAAACGTTTCACCTGGTTCTTGTGCCCGAGTACGCAGCCGTTGTTCTGCGCGTAACTTCCGCACGGCAGGGCGACCGAAAACTGCGGATATTGCATCCTTGAAAGCGGACCAGTTCTCGAACTCGGACTCGTGGTTAGTATACCATAGCTTCGCCACGTTAGCCAGGTAAAAGTTCACGATGCCTAATTTAGCAGCGTCATCCCACCTGTTGGGTCCACTAACTTTTTCGAAGGACGACAGCCAGTCCTCGACGTCCTGATCTTCCGTTCCCGCAAATATCGGGGGGTCTCGCTGGCGAACCGAGCCGGGGCAAACGGTGGCCGCGAGAGGTGGTGCCTGTTGGGAAGCGTCGACTTGCATGGTCGGCTGCAATGTGCGGGATCGTAGTTCCAGGGTGCAGGCGATGTGGGTACCCCGCACGATCCACCAAATGTAAAGAGGTTTATTGGGCGAGCCGAACGAACGGGTGGTAGCTCGGAAAAGTACGCAGGTAGAACCAGATGGTGGTGTTCCAACGCCGATCTCGTGCCTTTCTCTCGCGATGATGATAGCTGAGCCCGTGTCTTCAACGTCTTCCTTTCTTCATTATATTATTATTATTTCTTTAAATAAAACGGTACATGTGATTAGGCCTGCCACAGCCACCACTTAGTTTAGTGACAGCCCCGCCACGGTGGTCTAGTGGTTATGGCGCTCGGCTCCTGATCCGTAGGTCGCGGGATCAAATCCCGGCCGCGGCGGCAGCATTTTCGATGGAAGCGAAAACGTTTGAGGCCCGTGTACTGAGATTTAGGTGCACGTTAAAGAACCCCAGGTGGTCGAAATTTCCGGAGCCCCTTCACGACGGCGTCTCTCATAATCATATCGTGGTTTTGGAACGTTAAACTTCAGATATTATTATTATTGGTTTTGTGACAGAGCCTGGTGGGCAGCAAAAAAAAAAACCGAACGCGTGACATTAGTAGTGAAATAAGGTGTAGAAAAGATGGCATGGCAAAAAAAAAAAAAAACACACACAGGCCAGATTAGCAGCGACTAGGCATACGAAAGAAAGTTATGAACATTATACAATATTTCTGAAAAATATCACTCTCCATAAAATGTGCAGAAACACAGTGACGTTTACTAAACAGATTACCACGTACTAGATGAGCGTACACCAGTAGGCTATGACATGGTTGCATATGTGCGAACATAAGACATAAGTCTTGAAGATAAGTACACCGTGCGAGTTTTTATATTATTATTTGTATCTTGTTTTTTATGCGGAACATGCTTGGAGATATTTTATTGAAGTAAGTTGAAACGTTATCGGCTCTTATTGCAAACAACTGTTTCCATTAACAGATTATTGAAATTAGTCATAGACAGTATTTTGAAACGTTCTCTATCAGCATTTAGGTTCAAAACATATGAAATTTATTTTTCATGTGTTCTGTTTTTTCTTATCAACGGCCTTTTTTTTTTCGAAACACAGTGCACCATAGAGGAGCACATTCACGCGAGCGTAAACCCTTCGTCACCGTGCGCATTCCAGAATGACAGTTTAAACACTTAATTTGTATACCCCATTGAGGTGGATTGGAAATGAAAAGAAAATAAACGGAAAATTGCGAAATACAATTCCTGCCTTAATAAAGCATATAGGTTACGTAATGCGTACTGGATATGCAATATTATCGGGGTGTCAGGTCACTGAAAATTTGTTTCTTTTTGATGCAGTGAAAAAAATTTTCTCAAACGCACGAGGCAGAATCCGTGTGCATGTGAAATGACTGTGTTAGCCGATCTGTTTCGCGGGCATCAAAAAGAAACGGAAATATTTAGTTGCCCGGTTTGCCGGTGCTTCAGCATACCTGGTACGCACCACGTGACCTAAATGTGTATTACGACGTGCTAACGCAATAAACCTTCAGGTTTTAGTCAGAGCTCGTGTGGTCCACTTCTTGGTTGCTCGTCCTTACTACGCCGCACATATACGCCAAACAATGCTGACTTACAAACTCGCCCAGCATCCGAGGGGCGTTCATAACGTTCGAATTATGGGCATGAAGAAAGAGAAATGAAAAGACGAGATTCTAGTTGCAGTTTATTCTTCTTCTACATAGTCTTCTCCCAAAGTCACGCACTTCTGCATACGATGCACGAGCTGCCGCATGCCATTGCAAGTTGAACTCTTCATTTCGAAAGTTAAAGGTGAGTTTTTTTTTATTTGAGTGATGAGTTCGTCATCGCCCCAAAAATGTTTCCCGCGTAGTGAGCTCTTCCTGTGAGGGAAGAGGATGAAGTTTATTTGGTGTTGATCGCTCTTTATCTTCGCGTTTTCTTTTTCTACTTTAGTAATAGGGAGGTAAAAATTAATGTAGTTATCATCTATAGGCTACAATAATTTTTCTTGGCCACATCCCCAGGGTGGGTATGTGCCAATATTGATAGGCTTCAATCAATCAATCAATCAAAGCGAGGTCAGGTGAATATGGTGGGTGAGACAAAATTTCGCACCCTATATATAAGGAGGCTGCATGTGTTACCGTCGCCTGCGTAGAGTGAGCCGGACTTTATCAATCGGTGCTGCAAATTTTGTTTCAGCGCGGTATTATATAGAGCAGAAGTTTCATATTGCGCTAAAACTAGACAGACGCACACTCATTTTGATGCCTATCGTATGCGCCTTTCATACATCTATCACACTGATAATACCAACTTTATGAACGCCATTTCGTGATGTG